>NW_019384348.1:0-31301 GCF_000671375.1 Centruroides sculpturatus
TCGAAAATCGAAATCAATTTTCCCGTAAAAAACAATATAAAATGTATTAATCCGTTCCCGACCCACAAAACAAAACCTGTTTTTTACTTTATAGATGTTTTTTGTGCATAAAAATCTTTTGCCTACAAATATAATAAAATATTATCTATATCTGTATTTATTCTGTACATATATAGCATATATATATATACATACATACATACATACATATATATACATAAAAGCAAAATCTCCCATCACCGCCAACCGAAACCGAATCCGAATCTAACATTTTACAAAGAATACTCGACTCTGCCTGCATGAAAAATAACCAAATGAATGAAGACCACAACAAATACTTTATCCACACTTTCCCTAGAACAGTTGTCCCTCTATAGTCCGACGTTTTTTAATCCGACATGCTCAGTAGTCCGACGCACCTCCCGTCGCGATGTGAATCTCCCCATCCAATTCTTACTCGATGACACACATTTCGTGTGTTTTTTAATGAGAATAACATTCGTAATTTTCGGTGATAGGAAAGGTAAAGAATTCTGGAAAGAGTATTCGTCCATTCGTACTCGACAGGCGTAAACGAATAAAAGTTAAAAGCGAATAATATTAAAATGTAATAAATATATTTAATTAAATATCATTGGAAATAACATTTAAAGTATCATTTAAGTAATTTCTTGCCGATATTTACCACCGTCGTCCGTCCGTCCTTAGTTAATCTCGANTCGATGACACACATTTCGTGTGTTTTATGTGAGCAGTTCTGTTCGAACAGTTGGAGTAGAGAATATTGTAAGTTACTGCTAGCAAAACAATGCGAAATATGTAATTATTTTCGGTAATCCGGACACTTTTGGTAATCTGACACACCTTTGGTCCCATACCTGTCGGATTATCAAGGGACAACTGTATTAAGAAATAATTGGTTTTAAAAGTTACTATTGCTTTAAATTCAGAGAAATATATGCCAAAATATAATTAATTTTTTATATGAACAAAATGAATTTTTACAGAATATACAAAGCTGAGCTGAAGTTAAATTATACAGCAAATCCTCACTTAATGACTTGAAAACTGTGACATTAAAAAAAAAAAAAAATGGTGAAATCAATTTTACTATAAGCTAATTGATACAGACAAGATATATCCACATTGGCCCAAATATTCATTAATGTTTTATCCCAGTTTTAAAGGAGCAAAACTTACTCTCAACACTATATTTGAGCCTTGACTTAAATTCAAGTTCAATTAAAATTTTCTTTGTACTACATACAGTTATAAAAATCAGAGTTAAACTGATAAAATTAATTCAGCATGTCAATTGTTTAACAATGCTAAATATCGGCCAAGTTGTGACCCATGTAAAAAACTAAATGTTTGGTGTGATTGTAAATAATCAATTAGTTGATCTTTTGGAACAATTGAATAATCTAACCCAACTGTTTTTAATCAGATACCAAAACTGACTAATTCTGTTGAAACTTCTATAGAAATTTTACTTTGGTAACTTCTTTATTTTATTCCAACGAGTCTACTAATTAAACAATTATCAAAAACTGTGCAAAAGGTTGCTAAAAACTTCAGATAGAGACAGTATATTCAGTATTTATTTACTGTAAAATTTATTCTGCTGTGAATTGTAAATTTCTATTGTAATTGTAAATTTGTGTATTTAATATGATTATGTTTTTGTTCTAAACCATTTTTTATAGAATCTGTTATAGAAAAAAAAGACAAGTGAAAACAAAACACAAAGTTTCAATTTCATTTTTGATAATCATAAAAATTGAAGTAAACTTTTCAGAACACACATGAAACATACAAGGATGCATAGTTCCCCTGGTGTGACGTCTATGCAGAGTAGTCTACTACCCTGCACACAGAGCATCGTCTTCATTTTGCTCTGTTTTTATTAATTTCATCTTTATTGATTTTAACAAAAAGTAATCAATTTTTCACTTTTAGGTAGCTAATGTATATATTTCTTTTTTATAAAACAAATCCTTTGAGTACAATTTTCCTATCAATTAGATATGATTTAAATGAATTTTTGATTGTTTTCTTAGTAATTTTTTCAAATCACATTTATGCTAACTGATTCCCAGATAAAAAAAGAAATTGTCTTTTTTGAATTTGTAAACTAAAGCAATTTTTTTTTTTTTAATTTAATTTATTGAATACAATTAATTAGGCTGCAATTTGAAAAAATTGTTGACCTATAAATTCCCACTGTCGTTAAACTCGAGAACAGAGTTAGATGAAATCCGAAACCATTCTTTGGTTTCGGATTTCATCTATCAAATACGGAAACCTTTAGGACAAGAGGCCCTGATCAACTATATACAAACTTCCGTTGAAAACCAGAAGTCACATTATTTCAATTCAAAACTTTCCCATGAAAACAGTTAATAGATGACTGAAACAACTATTGTTAAAGGTAAACTATGATGTACAGGGCAAGTCACTACTAATTTGAGGTGAAAAGTATGTATTTTAAATTAAATAAATTATAAATTGCAGCCTGGCATTGTGACGCTGTCACAATAAATAATTGCTCATTTTCATAATCAATTACAGAGATACTTGTAAAAGTTAGAACAACAGTAGAATTATGAAAGATTTTTAATGAAGACACAATTGCAAAAGGCTTTAAGAAATGTTGTGTTACCAAAAACTTGGACAGAACAGAAGATGATGCTCAAGGAGGCTGAAGACCATGATGACAATGAAATAGGAAACAGAAATGACAACAATGAAAATGAACTACTGTTTCAATAACTTTAGCAATTTGCATTAAAAAGAATTGGAATTTTTTGTAAACAAATAAAGGTAATTTTAAAGGTTGCTTTTATCTTCTGGTCCCAATTTTTTTCAAAAAGATTCCAAAATTGAAAGTCAAATTATTCACGCCAATACGGTAATTTGGTTAATATCAATACTACTCTAATTGAGTCATGTTTGCAACCTCCAGAATTTATTTCCCACCTCATAGAAGCAATTTTACTGTTTATAAAGAAAATTCAACATCCATAATTGTTAATGATTATTACAAATGTGCTTGTATTAAGTGGGAACTTACTGTATAGAAAAATTCTTAAAAGATCTACTGAAAATGTAAAGAATGGTTTAATTTGGTAGATAATTTTATGAATTTTAGTTTATTATATTTTAATTAAATATATATTTGTTTGTAGTTATCGTTGTCAGGATGGAATCATCTGGATGTACTTTTCCCGTGCTTTTTCAAACGAGCAATGATTGTCGCTGTAATAACTAGGATCGAGAAAAGACCATTACTTTTGAAAGCAGGATCGCCGATTGGCTGTCGTTAATCATACAATGGCCAGACCTCCGATAACGCTGAGTGACCAATCAGCACTATCTTCAATCCATATAAAAAGATAAAGTTTAGGCAAGACACTTAACTTTGCCTAAAGTTAAGTGTCTTGCTAAACTTAGGCTAAAGGAAGAGTTCGTCAAACAAACTTGTTGAAGGCGATTGTTTTTGTTTTGCTGTGTCTTTAACAAATGCCAGAAGGAATATACATCTAACTACATCTCAGGAATGCGTTGCAAGGTGTCCTTTTGATGGACCTGTTCTGGATTAATTGACTATTTGGATTCTAATTTATTTTGTGTGTGAAACCTATATTGTCAATATCTTCAACATTGTCATTTCAACATTGTAATTCTTGTGAACATTGTATGTTTATGTAAATTTTATTTGTTGTTATAAATGTGAGCCTGCGGATTTTTGCGGCTCTTTTAAAAATTTAAATTTTTATATTAACTAACTTCGGAAAAAAACCCGAAGATTTTGTACTAGATCGGATTTCACCGATTGTATCACAACTCGCTGAGGAACTTTACAGTTAGGTGTGAAAAATGCACCGTCATCGTCAACAAGAATCGATGATGTGTCAGCTCTCGCACGAAAAAGTATAAAAGCTCGAATCTCCGTAACCTCAGGGCGATTCGTCATAGGAAGTTGTATTTAGTAATAGTGTCACCGAAATTCCCGAGCCTCCATTCAGCGGACCCGATCCTGCTATAGAGAGAGGACCTCGAATAGAAGACATGGAAGACACCACATCCTGAACGTTCGCCAATTCACCCTGCCACCGACAGGTATTTTGGGGTATATAGGATTTGTAAGCACTCTCTCTCGAACTCGAAAATTCGTGCTTGAATTTATGTAAATAGTAGAAATAACCGCTTTTAACCTTTTGTAGTGCTTAGTTGAGTATATAATAAATGCTTGTTTAGTTTTAAACCTGTTTCCTGTCATTTAAGGACACCTATCAACTAGCTCATCTCCCTCCCCACTCGAACTGCCCTCCTAGCCATCCAACGACGCCGAGATCGGGTTTTATCAACCTGTTGCCGAGTAAGTGGTCAGTGGGAGATTGATTCCTGACCCACGGTTTATCTCACATAAACATTTTGTGAACTGTGAACTTGTGGTTTGGAATTGACTGTTGTTAGGAAAATCACAATGACTCTTTGATGTTTAAATTAATAAGCAATGTGTATTACTATGCATTTTCAGTCATACATGAATATGACAATACTGTGATAAGTCTCCACATATATCTCCAGAAATTTTTATTTGACAAATCCTAATAAGAATACAGATTGAGATACGAAGCTTTAAATTGAATGTCTGCAGAGTCACTTCCTACTTTCACTAGAGAAATCTTTGAATTTTTCCCAAATGCACTTTGAATCAATCTGTAATATCAAAATTCTTTAATTTGCATACTGTGATGGATAGCAAAGAACATTTGTTGTAATGGGACTATGAACACAGTAATATAGGCACATGCACACACATAATTTGAGATTGTATATAAATATATCTAGTCTACTTGCAAATTGCATCTTCCAAAGTATTAAAAAAAGATAAAAGATCCTGGGTGTAAAGTGAATGAGTTAAGAATATAAAGAAACTTTACATATCAAAACAAGATTTTTTTTGTGTATTGATACAATAAAATGTTAAACTAATCCTTCTTGATTATTTTAATCTTATAGGCTTATTACTTAATCCTACAGAACTATGTAATTCAGTATTACAAGGTTAGCAGAATATCAATATTAGAGCATTACACTAAATTTCAAATAGATAAATTTATGAAATATGACCAATCTTATTTTTTTAATTAAATGTAATTCTTTCCAATTATTTTAAGTTAAATTAACTGAACACAAATAAATACAAGTTGTAGTAAAACAATACTATGTATTACTGGTTATTATAATAATTATAAAGAATAACTTACAAAATCTTTACTGCTTTTCTTTTTCTTGCCCTGAGATTTTGAATCATCATCATCTCCTTCCCCTTCATTTTCATTCTTCAAACGTTTTCGAGACATAAGTGAGAAATAGTTTAAGACTTTATCTCTTCTATAAATAAAAATAAATAGTTATAATAGCTAAAATATAGTAAATTAATGTTCTAATTATTTTAAAAAAGTGATAATGTTACTTTGTTAAAAATTCTGTAACATTTGTACACAAATCTTTAACAGTTTAATAAAAAAAAAAAATCCTAATAAATTAAAACAAATAAAAATTAAAGAATCCCTACTTTCTGATAAAATTTTGAATACTTTTTTTTTTTTAACTTTCTACAGTTGAAGTCACATGATTTTACTGATTTAAAACATCAACAGAAGTCTAATAATATAACTTCAAAGTTAATATTTTAATAATTAGACTACATTTATACTTTCAAGTTTAATTATAAAGTATGTTCTATTGGTATAGATTAAAACTTTATAATGTATATTTACATTCAATTCTTACACAACAATATACAGAACATAAATTATGAATTTCCTTACACAACAAATATAAGTGCATAATTTATATACAGTAATATTCCTTATATCAGTGTTTTTCAACATCTAATGAATCGTCGCCCCCTTCAATAAAACTGTTATGTAGTATCACCCCCTTCACTACAAAATTCCGATGCTGAGGGACAATGCTAACACCAAATTTGTACTGCATTGAATACACTAGTGACTAGTATAATGTTATTCGTTTAATTATTGTACAATATAACGAATAAAATATCTAATTATTCTTAATATAATGTTTTACTATTTCTTCCAGAAAATTGTTTTTTGCCCCCAAAATATAAATTGTTACTAATCGCCCCTCAACATGGAAAAACTCCCACATGGGGGCGATATCACCCCCATTGAGAAACACTGCCTTATATAAAGAATGAATACAAATTACTTGTAATGTATTCCTTCAATTTAAAAAAAAATAATAAAACTTTAAAATCAGTGAAAGTTGAAAATACCTAATAAGTTTGAGAAATTTTCTATTCAATAGTGATTAATGGTAATTCAAAGAACTGATAATGGCTGCCACAAAACTTAAGTCCTACATTCATATCATTTGACATAATACAAAAATCTTCATTCATCACAAATACATTAAGCTTTCAATTAAGTATACTGAATATTAAAATAAAAGAACTGACAAAATTTTTCAATATTTAAGTTTTAGCACACTTCAATATTTGCTAGTTCAGGGGTCAGCAACCTTTCAGTGTTTTGCTGAAACTAAGTTATAGTAGTGTTATTCTGGGTGCCAACATGATTTTACCAATTTGTTACATATGTATACCAATATCTGGTGAATGTCAACATTCTCCAGTGAATATCAGCAATCACACAGTCATTTTGTGTATGTATGAAAAATTTGCTAAATACCATTATTTCTCACTTACACTGGCATATGTCGACATTCAGCATGCACTGACAGTGAATGTTGAATAAAAATATTTTTATTACGTTAAGACAAAAATGCAACTTTTTAATATGTCAAAATAGGAGAAAACTTAAGTAACAGCACATGTAAATAAACTGTTGAACCTAAAACAAACAGTACATTCTTAACCAGAAAAGAAAAATAATACGCAATAGTAAACTTACACATATATTATGTGATTAATGTTATATAATCTTATTTATTGCAACAACTTAAACTGTTATGGCACTTTGAATTACACAAGAGTCCCTTGCTTTTACAACTGCATTTATTTGTGGAACACTTCTGTTTGCAATGACAGCGTGTATAGCCTTGCCCTCCACTTTTTGAATTAGCTGCAGCTGCTTCTCTCAGGAGATATTTCTTGAGAAGAAATCTCATCAATGGAAAGTAATTTTTCTTTACAAATCACAAACTGATTATGGGTATAAAGCTACTTGAGGGTACCATTTTTGTTTGCTAATTTATAAAAGTTGGAGTCTTCTTTTCCAACAACAACCGCCAACACATTTCAGGCATCTGTACGGCCACAGTGACATCAGGGACTTGTATTCGTACAGTATCACCAATTTGAGCAGAAGGAAATGGAGAAGGAAATAACAAAGAATTTGTCAACAGACTCACCTTTCTGTCAACATCGGCTTCTCGGGTGTCGTTTCGACCTCCACCAAAGCTTATCTGTGCTTGTCTACATACACTGGCAATTGTTTGAATGTATAATAATATAATCAAATATTTGGTCTTTCACAGACGTATTTTGTATGTGTCAACATTCACTGGAGAATATCGACATTCTCTAATTTTGAGTAACATATAACATATATATATATATATATATATATAGGATTGTCCAATTGAAAAGTGGACACCTGTAATATTTCATTGTGCAAAGTAGTGATTGTTGGGGCAACTTACAAGTGGGTAATCTCAACATAGGCAAAGCACAGGCTGCATTAACTATTGGCAGGAATAGATTTTATCTCCAGTAATTGACAGATTAATGTTAAGTTAATTATTATGTAAGTGTCCAGAATTAAACAACAGGAGGTAGTTTGGTTTTTAGTGGTTGAAGGGAATAGGAGTGCCAACATCTATAGACAAAAACAATGCTATAACAAAGACCCTGAGTTCCTCCTTACTGTTGCAGGAGATGAGACTTGGTGCCACCATTACACTCTTAAAACAAAGAAACTGTGTAAGCAATAGAAATACTCCTATCCAGTCCTTGTAAGTCCATAGCAATGCCCAGTGCTGGAAAAGCAATGCTGACTTCTTTTTTTTTACTGCTGTGCAGTTTCACATTTTTGGACTTCTCAAGAAAGTTTTACAAGGCAACAATGATGAGGTAAAGAATAATGTTAAAGAATTTTGTTACCAGCAGCCACCAGAATTCTGTGTGAGGGGCATTGATCTGCTTGCGAGACACTGGGATCTTTGCCTAAACAAACATGGAAATTTCTTTTAGATTTGCAATAAATGTTTGCCAGTTCTGACATGTGTCCACTTTTCATTTGGGCAACTATTATTAAAACTATTATCAAAATCGGTCCAGTTATAACGAACTTCAAAAATATATAATTTTGAAATTAAGTTGTTAATTGAATTATGTTCTTACATGTGAAGTGCATGCACACGTAGATGGTAACATGGACCATAAATGCGTGTGTTCTAATATAAATATACAAGCAAGAGATTCATTTTTAATGTACCATGACCTACACTCAAGTATGGTTTCATTTAAATGTGTAATTAATAATTAACACACAATTTTTACTATATTTCTATTCAATCTTAGTGCCACTGAAAATTGCCCCGTACGCCATATTTGGCCCATTTACAATAGGTTGCCAACTCCTGCACTAATTTATTCTTATCAACATAAATTAATTATATTTCTATAATCAGTTTATGATGACAATTTTTTATAATATAGTAATTTTAATATCATACTTATTGTATTGTTCTTCAGCTTCTTCTGCAGTTAAAGCTTTGTATCTCTGAATAGGAGCAAAATTATACCATTCACTGACAGGAAAGGCTTCAAAAACTCCATCAGGTGCCTGCATAAATACATAATAAGAAGTATTTTCTGCAACACCACCTTCTCTAATGCCTTTAAATCTAAAATTTAAAAATATAATAATTTTTAACAAAAATATTTAAAGAACTTAATATTAAATTAGAATAGAATTTAGATTTTAATTTAGGATAGTAACTTTTAAACAAATCTTGTAAATGAAAATTTAAATAAATCAAAAATAAATTGAGTACAAAAATAACATTAAATTTTACAATAAGAAAAGTTTGTTAAAAGATTTGAAACAAACAACACATTAATAGTTTATTCGTATTACTTAATCACACATTAAATTTTGAGATTATTTTGTGTTTACTCTTTTTTTTTGATAAAATATATAGATAAATAATAAATCTACAGACATCAAAGATCATAATTATTAAAGCTATACTACTATATTAACAACAAAACAACAGCTGAAAAATGAAAAAATTTATATTTTCTGAATCTCTAAAATTTTCTTATTGTATAATTTAATTAGATTT
The DNA here is from genome assembly GCF_000671375.1 of Centruroides sculpturatus. Classification (NCBI taxonomy): domain Eukaryota; kingdom Metazoa; phylum Arthropoda; class Arachnida; order Scorpiones; family Buthidae; genus Centruroides; species Centruroides sculpturatus. The sequence continues at coordinate 9,349 of NW_019384348.1, forward strand.
TTCATCATTAAATCAATACCAAAATAACCCCAAAAACTGATATAAGTAAATTTGGATTAATGTATTCTAATCACAGAGAAGTAATGAAAAAACTTTATTCTCTATCATTTGAATTTTGTTAACAATTACAATACAAATTAATTTCAAAATTTAATTTCTAAATAAAAAAAATGAATTGTGATAATACTCATATGAAATCATAAAATATCTTAAATATTTTTGTGAGATTTCGACTTTTTTCATTTTCACTTTTGTTTTAATCAGCGTTCCAGCACATTTTTAATTAATTGTTTAAAGTAATAAGATTTCTAATCTTCTATCAGAGCAGAGAAAGGTTAAGCAGTGAGAAGATGACAAAGTGGAAAAACCCATTTCCTTTTTTTTTCTCTCCCACTTGCAATACTCTGATAGATAAAACTGATCAAATATCTCTCCGAATCAACAATCATTACGATGTTTGGACTTATGTTACACCCTAAATCAAAGCATTTGATTATTAATGATAGGAAACTGTCAACCAGATGAAATTATGAAGTAAGATGAGTCACAATAACGACTAGAAAGTATCAATAATTTGGCCGAATCATCCAGTTCTTGGCAGCTCATATCAGCCAAAGCCAAACCCAGACCCGACTCAAACTCAGACCACATTAAATCTAAGTCACCCGAGTCAATTCTCATGTGCCACAAGTATAAAAAGGGCTCGCACCCAATCACTGGGGCGAGTGCTGAAGAAGACCGAACTCCTGCTAGATCCGCTACTCACTGCCTCACCAGACCGATGGAAAGACAATTAAGAAAACATCACTCTCGCAACAGTGCCAAACAAGGTATTGACTTTGAAGTTTTTATGTAAACTCTCTCTCTGTCAGTCAACTTAGAAATTAAGTTAGATTTAGTCTTTAGGGAAATAACTATCCACAAGAACTATCTGTTTTTGTCTCTGGTAAATGGAACTCATGTTAATGTTATGTCGTCTTACTATGTAACTTTGTTACATTGCGTCTGTAATCTCTTTTATTATTTATATTAAATGTGTTAAGTTTATCTGAATGGCTGTAGTAATTCGTGTATTGCCAACACCTTATCGGCGACCTCGCTGACCCTCCTACTTGCTCTATCAATAGAAGACCATAATCCTTCGACCCAGTGAGCGGGACCTGCCGTCCCGATGTCAGAGAACAGGTTAAGTCTCGCGCCTTAACCCCCAACTTCTCATATTTTTAAAACTAAAAACTCATTTAAACACATTATACAATTTATTTAAATGTAATAATAGTGTATTTAAAAGATATTTTATTTTTATAAAAAAAATTATAAAACGACAAAAAATGAAAATAATTTTTTAAATTTAAAACCTACTTCTTACCACCTCTACCTCCAACTTCTAATATCCATGGTTGATCTTCAGGATTATATTTTTTTGTTACAATTCCATGTTTCTTTTTTCTTGCTTCCTCTCTTTGCTCTCTTCCAAATTCACTACCAGCACCATATTTGGGAAGATCTTCATCTGTTTTAAATTCTTTAATATTATTCTCTCTTTCAAGTCTAGCCTGTATGAAGAGTTATAAAAATTATCATCATTACAATAAATTTGCAATTAAATAATTTGTCAAAATAGATATCATTTGTGCTTATTGTATGCAGGGTAAAGTGACCCTGAGTCATTATCTGTTTGACTGTAAGAACCTGGCTCATCTTCGTTCACCAGCACGTATCAGTAGCGTTATTCATAAAAAACCAACTGATAATATTCATGGATTATTTTCTAATAATGATTTGGTTGAAACTATTTAGTGTAAGTACAACTTTTTGTAATACGTTATCAAATATGTTATCCCCTCCTAAGAATTAATCTATATATGGCATAATTATATTAAATTAATTAAATTATTTGTCAAAATATTGGGTTGAACCAAAAGTTCGTTTGAAAATATTTACACAATTGCTTCTGTGACACCTCTGTCATGCTTATCAAGTTTTAACTTGTTTAGGTTGACATTACGAATATTTGAATATTTATTACATAAGTTTAATTACAGATATTTTTTAAAATTTTGTTATCTTTTAAGAAAAAAAAAACATTAAAATGGAAGATAAGAAAGTGCATTTTCAACATCTCATGCTCTATTATTTCCGAAAAGAAAAAAATGCAACAAAAACTCAAAAAAAAATATGTGCTGTATATGGGAAGAATGCAGTTACTGATCGAACACTCCAGAAATGGTTTTCAGAATTCAGGGAGGAAGATTATTCTCTTGAAGATGCACCTCAGTCAGGATGGCCTTCAACCATAGAAGATGAGTCCATAATAGGGAATCTCAATACTATTATCAGCTAGACAGACAGTGTGAAAACAAGTGAACACAACAACAAACTAGACAAGATGAACAGACCAACAGAGACAAATGAGCACAACCACCCAAATCTTTTTTAAACGTTAACTTACTCACTAACTAAACTAACCTACCATAACCTAGGACGGGTCGGCAGGAGTGGCTCGCAAGCTGCACGCAACTCTTTGCAGCTCTTTGGAACTAAACTCCAATTTCACCTCATCTCATGCAGCCTTATAACTTATGAGTTTATGAGATAGAGCCACCAAGCAAACTTTGACTCGTATTGCATACTATCTACCACTCTTTAGCCCATCTGCACATAACGACACACGTGTTGATCAATATGAGTCGCATACAAGTGGTATCATTTGAAGCATATCTATATATATAATCCATTAAACGCGTGTCCATCCGTCCGTGTAACGTTATGCCAAAAATAGCCACTAGAGGCACCCTGTCATGTGTTGTATTTCACACATTTAAATTAACAATATAAATTATTATTATTCATTTGGCCAATAGCCAATAACAATATAAATAATTCAGTATATTTGTAATAGGAATTTATTTTTGTCATGGAATGCCTGTAATGCATATAGGTCCTGTACATATGTACAGGACCTATATGCATTACATATAGGCTATATGCATTACATACTATATGCATTACATATAGGCTTACATATGTATATTACATATATGCAGCTCTCTGGTACTTTTGTTATCCTGTTTCCATGACAATTTGGCTCTTCTCATTTGACAAACTGCTGACCCCTGACCTAGGACAAACCTAACCAGACAAGTAAAGCTAACAAATCACAAACCCTAATCTAATTTAACCTAACCTATCATAACCTAACCAGAAATCAAACTAAGAGTCCCTAATCTGACTTACAACTAGGACTAACCAATACCCATACGGGTACAGGTATCGGTATCATACTAACTACCATACCCATACGGAAGTTCCTTGCAGAATAATGTGTTGCTAGATATCTTGGGATGCTGCTTTTTTACAGTAGCCTATCTACTTATGCTGAGTCTACGCAAGCCATCATCGATATGGGTAACTCTCACACACAAATTACTGATTACATCTCAAAGTTTCACTTATTACTTCTTAGTAATAAAATAATTTTCTAAAATTTCAAATTTTTATTATTATACTCAAATGTCTATTAAAACATTGATTCTGAAAAAATAAGATATACTTTACAGTTGAAATATGATTAACAAATTTTATTATATTAAGTTTTGTCTATAATAATGTTAAAATATTGTAATAATTGGCATTAAAATACAAATATTTTCTTTTCTTTACTTGCAAAATTCTAATAGCTTACAGTTTCAATAAATTTGTAACTAAATTATTATTTTCATTATTTAAACAATTAAAAACAATACTTAACACACATTAATGGAATAGAATATCTGAGCATTTAGTGAATTATACTGGAATGTGTTTAAGTATGTTTTTGATCTGAGGATAAAATAATAAATTTTCAAATTAAAATTATCATTAACAGCTTTATAATTGTAAATTTTATATCTATTTAAAATTTGTTAAATTTGGTACTATATTTATATAAAATATTTATTCATTTTAATACAGTATCATTAGATATCAATCAATTTTCATTACTAATGTTTATTATTATTATTTCATATAATAAGTTACTTACTAGTGTCCATTTTTTAACATCAACGTTCAAAGACGTGTTAAATCTCATCACATTTAAAGATTTTTTATTTGCTCTAAAAAAAAAATCAAAAGTTCTAATTAAGTTATATTTCTAAATGAAAATTATTATTAATTAATAATTAGTTATATGCTAATACAATAACCCTTTGTTATATCACACATGTTGGGAGATAAATCAAATGAACAATATATCAGATTGCATAAGAACCAATGTATCTATCTGTCTATTTTTGTTTACTTTCACTCTCCATAAAGACTTGTGGATTGTATTTCATACAATGATAGTTTTGAGATTAATGGTTAGAATAAGATAATTTCTTCGTTAGCAGAAATTCAATGGCAACTGATTTTTTTTTTTAAATTATTATTTAAAGTTTTTTATGTTTAGAAAACAGACAAGAAAAAAAAAAAAAAGCCAAACATATCCAAATGAGCAATATAACAAGGAGTTACTTGTATATTAAATTATAATCAAACATGTTTATCAAAAGTAATTTTAGTGATGGGACGATTTATTGGAATCAGAGATCGGAAAAATCTGGAATTTTCTGTTAAATAGAAGGATATCTGTCAACTTTCATGCCTGGGAGTATATCTTCCTTTAAGTTGTCAGCGTCAAGAAAGACACTTTCCCCGCAACCTTCTGACCTGCTGTCCTGATTTTGTTGTAATATAACTAGTGGCCAGTTGAGTCAGTTGTCACCTATTCCTCAAGCGGGTCAATTGTTTGTGTGTCATTTGTGGTGATAGAATAAAGCAATGTCTCCAACATAACTTTATTTCGTCACCGGATATATTGGCTTTGATGAGTATCGCCACTACCGCCACTACAAATCCATCTCATCTGTGACCACATGTACAGAGGATCTACAGATTTCAAGCTATCTTCAAGAACTTTCATCCCATTAACCCAACTAGCAACCACCAGATCTCTGCTCCTCTACAAGGTATTTATCCCCGCACACTCTATTGTAAACTCTCTCTCTCACACAACTGAATTATCGTGTCTATGCATTTAGAACCTTCTAAATGGCTCAGCAGTCTTATTTCACTAATCTTGTGTGTAAACTTTTAAGAACAAATAAACAAGTATATGTGTTTGTATAACTTTGTCTCCGAGTGCATTACTTCTGTCACGCCGTCTCATAGTCCTCCATCCAAAATCTGATTACTTACGCACGTGACTGCTTGTGTGACCTAGTTTCTAACAAAAACCATTCACCGTTGTGGCTTCTATGTCAAACAGGACACAGTGGTGTCATCCTGATGAGGCATCGAAGAGGTGCCAACCCTTCGGTCAAAAATACATTATTTTTTCAAATGTGATTCATCAAATCCTACCAGCTCATAACCAACCAACCAACCAAATGCAATTCATGTGTTTCTGAGTAAAAATACTTGTTCATGCTAAGTTTATTGCCACTTTGAGTTTTAAAAATAGATTTTTCAAGATAAGTCATCTTGACATTCACAGCTCAAGTGAACAAATTCAAAAATTGGTTAACTCATAATAATGATGATATTTGTTCAGTTCATTGCATCACTTGCCAAACCTAGTTTAGTGTTAAATATGATGGAATTAAAGCATTTATGAGACATGCCTATTGTAAGAAGCATGAAAAAAGAAGTACATCTCATTTACCTTCCCCCTAGTAATCATGTCAACCAACGAAGCAGTTTCCAGAGATGGCAACCCTATATGACATGATGGGAGAATTTTTACATTTCTTTCAAAAGATTGGAAAATTTAGAATCAATCATTTTCCATTCATAAACTTGATGTTTATTAATTAGCCTAATCAATGTACCATGTTCATAATGTAAATCATTAATTTTTCTGAATTAAAATAAACTTTAAAAAGTATTCAAAAGAATTGGAATAAGAATTGGAAATTTTATCAGAATTGGGAGTTTTCAGCAGAATCAGAATTGGAAGAAATTTTGGTATCATCCCATCACTAGTAATTTGATATAACATTTGAAAAGATTACCTCTTTATCAATATTCTAACAATATATACCATATTTACTCGAATATAAGACAACCCTGCATATAGGACATGGTATGACTTTAAAGATCNTAATTAGTTATATGCTAATACAATAACCCTTTGTTATATCACACATGTTGGGAGATAAATCAAATGAACAATATATCAGATTGCATAAGAACCAATGTATCTATCTGTCTATTTTTGTTTACTTTCACTCTCCATAAAGACTTGTGGATTGTATTTCATACAATGATAGTTTTGAGATTAATGGTTAGAATAAGATAATTTCTTCGTTAGCAGAAATTCAATGGCAACTGATTTTTTTTTTAAATTATTATTTAAAGTTTTTTATGTTTAGAAAACAGACAAGAAAAAAAAAAAAAAGCCAAACATATCCAAATGAGCAATATAACAAGGAGTTACTTGTATATTAAATTATAATCAAACATGTTTATCAAAAGTAATTTTAGTGATGGGACGATTTATTGGAATCAGAGATCGGAAAAATCTGGAATTTTCTGTTAAATAGAAGGATATCTGTCAACTTTCATGCCTGGGAGTATATCTTCCTTTAAGTTGTCAGCGTCAAGAAAGACACTTTCCCCGCAACCTTCTGACCTGCTGTCCTGATTTTGTTGTAATATAACTAGTGGCCAGTTGAGTCAGTTGTCACCTATTCCTCAAGCGGGTCAATTGTTTGTGTGTCATTTGTGGTGATAGAATAAAGCAATGTCTCCAACATAACTTTATTTCGTCACCGGATATATTGGCTTTGATGAGTATCGCCACTACCGCCACTACAAATCCATCTCATCTGTGACCACATGTACAGAGGATCTACAGATTTCAAGCTATCTTCAAGAACTTTCATCCCATTAACCCAACTAGCAACCACCAGATCTCTGCTCCTCTACAAGGTATTTATCCCCGCACACTCTATTGTAAACTCTCTCTCTCACACAACTGAATTATCGTGTCTATGCATTTAGAACCTTCTAAATGGCTCAGCAGTCTTATTTCACTAATCTTGTGTGTAAACTTTTAAGAACAAATAAACAAGTATATGTGTTTGTATAACTTTGTCTCCGAGTGCATTACTTCTGTCACGCCGTCTCATAGTCCTCCATCCAAAATCTGATTACTTACGCACGTGACTGCTTGTGTGACCTAGTTTCTAACAAAAACCATTCACCGTTGTGGCTTCTATGTCAAACAGGACACAGTGGTGTCATCCTGATGAGGCATCGAAGAGGTGCCAACCCTTCGGTCAAAAATACATTATTTTTTCAAATGTGATTCATCAAATCCTACCAGCTCATAACCAACCAACCAACCAACCAACCAAATGCAATTCATGTGTTTCTGAGTAAAAATACTTGTTCATGCTAAGTTTATTGCCACTTTGAGTTTTAAAAATAGATTTTTCAAGATAAGTCATCTTGACATTCACAGCTCAAGTGAACAAATTCAAAAATTGGTTAACTCATAATAATGATGATATTTGTTCAGTTCATTGCATCACTTGCCAAACCTAGTTTAGTGTTAAATATGATGGAATTAAAGCATTTATGAGACATGCCTATTGTAAGAAGCATGAAAAAAGAAGTACATCTCATTTACCTTCCCCCTAGTAATCATGTCAACCAACGAAGCAGTTTCCAGAGATGGCAACCCTATATGACATGATGGGAGAATTTTTACATTTCTTTCAAAAGATTGGAAAATTTAGAATCAATCATTTTCCATTCATAAACTTGATGTTTATTAATTAGCCTAATCAATGTACCATGTTCATAATGTAAATCATTAATTTTTCTGAATTAAAATAAACTTTAAAAAGTATTCAAAAGAATTGGAATAAGAATTGGAAATTTTATCAGAATTGGGAGTTTTCAGCAGAATCAGAATTGGAAGAAATTTTGGTATCATCCCATCACTAGTAATTTGATATAACATTTGAAAAGATTACCTCTTTATCAATATTCTAACAATATATACCATATTTACTCGAATATAAGACAACCCTGCATATAGGACATGGTATGACTTTAAAGATCAAAATAAAGAAATCGTTTAATCACATGTAAAATATCAAATGAATGTAAATGCACACATTGTCCCGCAAAAATTACTAGCATTTTATTTTATTTTTTTGCCAATTCTTAACAGTCTAATTCACTCGCCATCTTACGAGTTTCTCCGAATTATGATTTCTGAATAATCATCCATTTTCACATGGGAATGGATTAAAACTTATAACGTGCTCCCATGTGATTTTGGAATTTTAATCTGGAATTCAATTCAAAAGCTTTGCTTTTCCCATTGCTATTCATCTTTACTCCTGACAATATACAAGAACGGTTCAAACAACCTAGATAAAATACTTATGTTTTTAAATACAAGAGAGTAAGCATCCAGTAAAACAATGTGAATACACGGTTCATTAAAAAATATTTGCAAAAACTCAAAGAATCTTTCGCTCACACTTATAGGATGACCTAGGAATTTGAAGCTGTGATAAATGAATAAAAACCTAATCTTATATGCAAGTAAATACAGTATATGACTTTGATTTTGCTTAATACTCACAGGTTCCATTCATCATCACTCAGGAGAAGTCTTTATTGTGAATCAATCACAATAAAGATTGTGAAGTTTATAATAATTACTAAATATGCAAAAAAGTCTAATTTTCCTGGCAAAGATGTATATGATGGACAGCTGCACCCATATAAAACATTGTGTCAAATTCCTACTACAAATTTTATAAATTTTGTTTTTACTGATATCAACAGAAAAAAAGCTACATTACAATTTGTCATTTATAGTATAGCTATTTATAGTAGTACTCTTTGAATATAATTTTTCCACTCCCTAGGTACAGTACAATTTAAATAAGACTTATAAAATTTCTAAGAAAGCAAACAAAAATTTATTTACACTGATTCCCAGACATTTTTAAATATAAATTCTAAAAAAATTTCATTTCTAACTAAAGTAGTTTCCATGAAAAAAAGTAATCAAATGAAACTAATTTTCAAAATCAATCACTTAGATAAGTAGTAAAAATTCCACCTATTCTTGTAAGAGTTAGAAAAATAATAAAATTATGAAATTTGCACTCTGATACAGTACAAAAACTTTAGACAAATGGCATTTTCTAGTTAAAAAGTTTCAAAACTATCTTATAGACTTATAGAACAAAACTTATAGAAAAAAAAGTTATTGCAACAGACAAAGATAAAAAATTTTTCACAATTATTTATCAACTGTCAAAATAACAGATGATATTATGTATTTACCTATGCGACTTTTCCTGTGAACATCAACAATTTGTACAGAATAACATATAAATATAATATTGCAATGTAGCAATATAAAGCCAAACATGATGAAAAAATTTTAAAAGTGAGAAAATGGTTAGCAAAATTTTTCGAATTTCTAATCACTAAGTATCTACGACAAGACAGTTAAGTTGGCAGTCAAAGTTTAACAAAACCATCCTCAAAATTTGCAATAATGGAAATAAAAAGCTATCATCATAAATAACTAAAAATAACTATAAAAAAATTATTTCTTGTTAACTTGTTTATGTTGTCAAGAAATGTTTTAATGCTTATATCTTGAATTTTTTACAATCAATCACTACATTTGATTGAATGAGTGAATGTTACATATGGAGCATTCATAACATCATTCAATCTGTTTTAGTAACTTTTTATAATAAAGTTTGCTTAAATTAATGTCACAATATTATAAAACCTATATTAATAATGCTTAGTTATATGATTAATTAATAATACTTACTCAGGAATTCGTACAATATATTCTTGGCTCACCTCTGCACCTTGATTAACCTAAAATTAAAATTTTCAAATTATAAAGATTAATAATACTTATGAACACAAATTATGAATTAGTTTTATCCCTAAACAGGTGAAAGATGTTATTAATATAAAAAATAAGTATTTCAAAGAAAAAGTAAACTACCAGAATTTATAACAAACAATTTAATATATGCAAAGTAAATAATCTCTATCATCTATACTTAAAACACATCAATATCAGTAATATTGATCTTTATTTTTTAGACGATTCTTTGTTATTCTCATCCATTGCAAAAATATTATACCACTCCAAGACAGTCTGAAAAACTAGTAAAATTCTTTACTTTATAAATGGAAATGTATTTTATTTATAACTGATACATTATTGATGTAAAGAACAATACTTTTATCAAATAATAATTTTTCAAATCATTTAATAAACTTTTAACATGATTCAGACAGCATAACTGGTAATGAGAAAGAAAAACAAAATCTAATCATTTAATCAGTCTTCATTAAACTACATCTAATACTTAAAATCACAAATCTAATTGGTATAAATCAAGTAAGATCTGACAATATTATATAATGTACTCTTGCTAATCTGAACTAATTATTATGTAGGACTCAGATTATGAAAAGATCGAATTAGCAGGATTACAAAGAAACGAGGGTCAAAAATGGCTGCTGACATACTGCAGCAGATTCAATGATAAATCTCAAAAACACAACTTTTAATTCATATAATACAATAAACAATATTAATTATATTCATAACTAGCTGTACCCGGCCATGCATTGCTGTAGCTCAAAATGTATCTATTATAAATGTATAACACTCCCTGCAGGAGGGAATTTTGAAAAATCCCTTTTTAGTGTACATTCTTTTGATGTACCCTATTAAAATGAAATCAAAAATGCAAAAAACCTCATCTAAAATAGAATAATAAGACCAGTTCTTCACGGTAAGCCTTAATTTTGTCCTGCTCACCCACAGGGGAATTTCGACATCTATATACCGTAATATAAAAACACGCTCCTATTCGAATGCAATATTGTGTCAAAATTTCAAAGCAATCGGTTAAGAACTTTCAGAGATTTAAGATTTTGAACAAACAAACATTTACATTTTTATTTATATAGATTATTACAGTAAACTTTACTGTTATCATGCTTTATTTCTTGGTGACCCAAAAACTAAACTTCTGGCATTAATTTTAAAAGTTTATGCTCATTTTATAAGGGAAATCAATTCAAAAACTATTAACATATTTATAATTAATGCTCACATTCATAATAAAATGTCTGAGGGAGGACAATCACCCCATCACCCTCCATTGAATTTGCACCTGATAAATACTGGATAAATATTATTAAAATGTATAGCATATATTAATTTCATAAATTCTTCATTTTTTAAAGAATAATCTGTAACTTCTTTTTGTTTTGGCCACAACATTTGGTAACAAAATAATAAAAATTAGTTCAGATTAAGCAGACACTGGATTAGTACAGGTTTAGATTAGTGAAAATGCACTGTATATCTAATAATATAAATATCATTCAGTTTTCTTTAAGTTGAGAATTGGGAAATATTTGTACTTAACGATAAAACATTCTGACATTACGCTATACAATGTTGATATTAAATATCATACCATTATTTAAAATAAACAATAGCCAAATATAAAAAGAACAACTTTTAACAGATATAAAAAATAAACGAATTTGTAAGCAAAAAACAAAAATTAATAGGACATAACTATAAAAAATGATATAGAAATAATTATAGAAAACAAAATAAATACTAAGTTTATTTTATTATNACTAATCTTATTTCATTTAATCACAAATAAAATATTATCAAATGCACGTAAATGCACACATTGTCCTGCAAAAATTACTAGCATTTTAAACTTTATGGAAAAATTTTGTAAAATAAACAACATAATTTGTTAATGTAAAGCTGGACAATCGGAAACTTTTTTTGCCAATTCTTAACAGTCTAATCCACTCTCCATCCATTACACTTATGAGTTTCTCTGAATTCTGATTTCCGAATAATTATCTGTTTTTATGTCCGAATGGATTAAAACTTACATTGGGCTCCTGCATGATTTTGGAAAATGTTTGTTTGTTTGTTTTGTTAAGTTATGGCAATGCAACACTTGGGCGATCTGCCTTGGGGATGCCTTCCAGGAGGTCTTTTTAAGGGTAACTGGCTCCTATTCAGGCATTACCGAAGTGGAAAAAACCCAGAAAACTCCATGTAACCAGCTCATCATGGCAAGGCACAAACCCACAACCAGACTCCCAGAGTTCAGGGAACAGAACTGTTTGGCCACTGGTAAGCCAATTTTGGAATTTCAATTTGGAATTCAATTCAAAAGCTTTGCTTTTCCTATTGCTATTCATCTTTACTCCTGACAATACACAAGAACGATTCAAATGACCCAGATAAAATAGTTTTGTTTTTAAACACCAGAGAGCAAGCTTCAAGTAAAAAATGTGAAGACAGATGCACTTGTCGGGCTACTTCTCTGCAATAAGTTCTAAATAATTTGTCATTAGAAGTAGGCATTAAGTGCCATTCCTATTAAATTTAATAATTTTTATTAAATTAATTTTTATAAATAATTTAAATTATTCTAGAAGAAAAGAATTAGCCCAGNATTCAATAATATTATTATTTTTCATAAATAAATAGAGTATTACAAATATTAGAAATTTTACATACATAAACAGAGTAACATTCTGATTAAAGAGATTCTATTATTCTTCAATTTTCTGCATAGAGAATTTATTATAAATTTTACGCCGTGGACACACAAACAGTCCTCTTCATAAAAAGACTTGTTGACTTTATATCAAATATAACTGAAAAGAGTTTGATTATTAATCAATTTTCTTGCTCTGTTTGCTTTATGTAAAATATTGAAAATCCATCATTGGAACTAAAATTGTAGAAAATATATACCAAGCAATTTTTATTCACTCATCAATCTTCAAAGGTTCTGAATTAAACATTCTATTTGTCCAACATACTTTAATATTTAACACATTTAAATTCTCCACTTCATTAAACAGACTTACTACAGAACTGGTTAATGAAAATACAAGTATTTTCATTAACCAGTAAATGAATAAGTGCTCAGGCACTTATTCATTTTCATGGGTCAAAATTCGCAGTACCTATTTGAGCCAGGTATTTAATTTGGTGTTTGTTTTGATTTGACTCAGTGGCGTAGCGTAGCTGGGATGGCAGGGGTGGCACTTTTAGGGGGCGGCAAAATTTCACAACAAATAATAATATCTTGTAAAAATTTGAACCATTTCATTTCATATTTTTGTCGCACCTATGATTCGGACTGATTAAAATGAGCACGAAATTGTTCATTACTTATTCTGTGACGAAACTGAATTTTAGTCTTTTAAATTGAGATACCTAAATAAGGGGGCGGCGAAATTTTCCTCCGCCCTGGGTGGCTGACACCCATGCTACGCCACTGATTTGACTGTAAACCAGGTTAGAACCTTTGTCCAAATTTTGCCTTGCAGTGCAATCTCCTCTTGTATTTTCTCATCAGGTATTTCTCCCTTCAGGTAAACTGTAGGATGTAGGATGAAGAGGCAGGAAAGAATAGTAACTCTCATCATCCATGATTATCTCAAGTGCAAAAAGGAGCATCTCTGGTCCTTTTGAAAGTGGACAATTGCTGTTGTCTTCATTCCTGACTTGAGTTTGTTCTAATAAAATATCCTGTGTCAAGCACTATCCATTTCATAGTTTTTTGTCTGATATCCCATATCTTTTGGCCAATGAGTTGAAACTGAGATAAACTTTCCTATTGTGGGCATGCTTCAGGCTATATTTGCCTCAGTTGTTTAACTGCACTTTTGGCCAATCCAATCTGCTTTCCACTACTGTCAACCTTTTCCTAGGCTATTGACCTATGTCAGCAGTCACAAAATGTCTAGCAATTTTTTCACGTTTGCATGAAGCTTCTGAAAAATTTCTACTTTTTGCTTATTACCTTGTCTATCTACTATCACTGTGATAATTCTTTAAAAAAATAACTGCAATATTTAATATCAAACAAAAGCAGATGACTTCTATGTTCTAATCTACAAATTCATTCTACTCTCATTAATCCAAAAATGCATGTGTTACTGTGAATGACCGATATCTGGAAAATGTCAACATTCTCCGGTGAATGTCAGCATTCACACAGTCATTTCGTGTATGTACGAAATATTTGCTGAATATCATTATTTCTAACTTACACCAGCAAATGTCGACATTCAGCATGCACTGATGGTGAGTGTTGAATAAAAATATTTTTATTACATTAAGACAAAAATGCAACTTTTTAATATGTCAAAATAGAAGAAAGCTTAAGTAACAGTGCATGTAAATAAACTGTTGAACCTAAAACAAACAGCACATTCTAAATCATTAAAGAAAATAATACAATAATAAACTTACACATAAATTATGTGATTAACGTTATACAATCTTATTTATTGCAACAGCTTAAACTGTTATGGCACTTTGAATTACACAAGAATCCCTTGCTTTTACAACTGCATTTATTCGTGGAACACTTCTTTTTGCAATGACAGCATGTATAGCCTTGCCCTCCACTTTTTGAATTAGCTGCAGCTGCTTCTCCAGCAATATTTCTTGAGAAGAAAGCTCACCTATGGAAAGTAACTTTTCTTTACAAATTACGAACTTATTACAAGTATAAAGCTGCTTGAGGGTGCCATTTTTGTTTGCTAATTTATAAAAGTCGAAGTCTTCTTTTCCAACAACAACCGCCAACACATTTCAGGCATCTGTACAGCACCATGGTCAACATCAGAGACTTGTATTTGAACGGTATCACCAATTTGAGCAGAAGGAAACGGCGAAGAATTTGAAGATAGACTGTCGCCTCTCCGTCGACATCGGCTTCTCGGGTGTCGTTTTGACCTCCACCAAAGCTTATCTGTGCTTGTCAACATACACCAGCAATTGTTCGAATGTATAATAATATAACCAAATATTCGGTCTTTCACCGACGTATTTTGTATGTGTCGACATTCACTGGAGAATATCAACATTCTCTAATTTCGGTCTTTCACAGTAACACATGCATGAAAGTACATTTCAAATTTGTGTACCTTTTTTATAAAATTTCTTACATTCTGTTGTATGTAATATAAAAAAAATTTATCATCTTCATTTAAAAAATTAACCATAACCAAAACTTGTGTTAAGATAAAAAATTTTATTCTTTATTTTGTACATCCTAGTTTTCCGGCGCACATGTCAAAACTAAAATAAACTACAAAAATCATCTAGTAATTTTTCAGTACACTCCAATTTTGATGTACTCATACCAACTAAAAATCTCAATCTGTGCATACAAACTAAGTTTGATAGAGATTCTGTCAATACAATTATTAGCAAGGTTGTGGCCGAAATTTTTAATGCAAAAATGTAAACGTCGGACATTCAGCACTGCCTTCCCGCCAAGAAGTTTGACAATGGCGTTTGGAATGTCGAGCATGATTCCATTGACGTTCCAAATGCCATTGTCAAACTTCTAGACTTATGGAAAGATGGTGCCGAACATCCAACGTTTACAATGAAAACTTTGGCTGCAACCTCGCTATTGTGTTCAGAGAAAAGTAAAATTGAAGCTCTGAATGAGTTTGTTGAGACCTTAACAGCTGTAGACCATGCCCGTAGGTGTAAAAAAGTCAAAGTAACTCATACGTCCCTTCATGACATCTCACAAAGAGTTGTATGTAGACTACTCGTTCCATTGACTTTTTTCCTCTGGTTAAATTCCAGATACGTATACCATCATGGCAGCTCATCTCTGATTCCAGCAAACAAAAGAAAGGAAACAGTGGGGACGCACGTTCTAACCTAACCTAACCTATTCTAATAAATTACCATAATTATTACCAACCAAATTATTAGAATAGGTTAGGTTAGGTTAGAACGTGCATCCCCACTGTTTGCTGGAATCAGAGATGAGTTGCCATGACGGTATACGTATCTGGAATTTAACCTTTACTCCTATGGGCACAAGGTCTCTTCATAGACCATATAGCAGCAGCTCAGAATGAGGAGCTTGGGACTATGTTAAGGCCCCAACCTTATTCTGAGCTGCATTTATAGCCATCTATACATATTTCATACTTAAATTTAAGCTTAATAATACATGTTAAAATTTAAATATATTATCACAACAAACATTTAATACACGGAATTTGTTTGTATGTATTCATATATTTGAATTGTGAAATTCATTTTCATAAGATTAAACTAACCTTTGGAGGTATATTTTTTCCGGGAACAGCTTGACTTGGATTATCCACCATTTTGACATTCAAAAAAATTTAATTCTACTTCCGGATATTATTGTATGTCGTGTATAAATATACATATATGTATATGATTAAACATAAAAAAAATATAGGATGAACTGCAATTACGAAATTAATTTAACAAACGAAACACTTGATGGCACATTCGTCCCTCCACATATTAAAAGAAAACACTAATATATTAGAACTAAATTCAAAGCTTGAAAAATAGCGCTCTCTCGTGAGTAAATAAATAAATAATTTGTTTTAAATTTATAATTATAATTTTATTTGGAGGAATTTAAAATATTTTAAGTAATAAAAATATATTTAAAGCATTAAAAAATTTTCTATTGTTAATTTAAACGTTTGAACTATAGATACAATAATTATATATATATATGTAATTTTTTTTTACTCTTTCCGTTCTGTGGGCATTAAGATTACCTCTTTTAGCAAGCCCATTATGGGTTCAACCAACCCCACGATGGGAAGGCCGGGTGGTGAGAGACGGGGCCCGACGTATTCGGAAGGACACCCGTTCCACCCGGTCCTCAGAGCGATAGGCTGCAGCATGACCGCTCGGCCATTCGATCGTCAATTATATACTGTATATCTACAGTAATTCTACGGAATGTGTCTAAAATTCAGAATTATTTAGTGCAAATTTATTCCATGTATCATGATCCGTCTCTCACCACCCGGCCGCTCCATTGTGGCCTGGCCGAATTCCATAATGGGCTTGGGCCCACCACTGGCCGAGAGGTCTTCGTACTCTGAACATTGGGAGCTCGGTCGTGGGTTCGCGCTCGCTCGGACGGGCTGGCCACGTGGAGTTTTCCGGGTTTTCTCCACGTCTGTAACGCCTAAACAGGGGCCAGTTTCCCTTAAAAAGACCTCCCGGAAGGCATCCCCTAGGCAGATCGCCCAAGTGTTGCGTTGCCATAACTTAACAAACAACAAAACATAATGGGCTTGCTATAAGAGGTCCTTTTAGTACTCACAGGGCAGAGTTAAAAAAATGGAATGGAGTGTATATATACTATATTTTCTAGGATCACGAACACGAGGTTTTGGGTACTTTAATTCTTTCAGCTCTGTGGGCACTAGGATATTTTTTCCCATGCCTATCGTAAGTTTGCTCAGGCTCACAATGGGGCCGTCACTCTGACTGATAAGGGAAGGAACCCGACATATCTGGAACAGACCGACCATGGAAAATTCCTAGGAAATTGCTCACTAGGATTAGATACCGGCTCTTCCAAAACAGTAGACTGATGCCTTAATTATTAACACCTTCGTTTATTCGGTCGTTAAATCGTAATATGTTAATAAAACAGTAGGCCATGTTGTATATATTTAATAACTTATTGGGGTGCAATTTGAAAAAAAAAAATTGTAACCTATAAATTTCCACTGTCGTCAGTGTCCTCCTTTAATCTCGAGAACGATATTAGATAGATGAATGTCAATACCGGACATGGAAACCTTAGGGGTAGGGGACCCCGATTAACTATAAACAAATTTCTGGTCTATACGGGAAGTCACGTTATTTCAATTCAAACATTTTCCCCTGAAAGATGTTAGATATATGACTGATACGACTTCATTGTTGAAGGAAAAGTATGATGTACAGGGGGCAAGCCACTACTAATTTGAGATGGAGAGCATATATTTTAAATTAAATTAATTAAAAATATGATTAAAAAAATTGCAGCCCGGCATTGTGACGATGCACAATAAATAATTGCTCGTACAGTATTTAGTTTTAATCCGTTTAGTTCCTACTTTGTATATTGTATTGTTACTTTATATAATTATATAGTAAAAATTAATAAATTGCGTTATGAAAAGGTAATGTCTCTTTTTTTTTAAATCCTACCTTTTTAAAAATCCTGTACAAAGGCCTAATATTTCAAGTGAACACAGGGTTTCGAATGTTACAGCTATATTGTAGATCAGGGACGGCTTCTTAAATTAATTAAGCTCCATTGGAATCAATCTAAAACATTCAGACTGAAATTGGTTCATATGAGCTACGACGAGATTGAGTCCGAAATGTAAACAAAGGACATTTTCCGATCGGAAAATGTCCGATCGAAATAAACTCCATTCGGACCATTTTATCGGAGGGGAACCCCCAAAATTAAAGAATCTGCTAAAGAAAGAGAAGAAATACTCACTTTGGTGGTTGCATGAAATCGAAAATGGATCCTGGTATGGACGATGCGAGTAACATCTTCGGATGTTAGCGGAATCGTCTTTTCGGATAAGTGCAATTTTCGTAGATTAAATGTTTAATTCAATTTTTGCTCTTCACAATGTTTAATTTTATTTTCAGCCCTCATCTCAGAAAAGCCAAAAGAAAAGAACTGGAGGAATTCAAGAATTTGGAGACATTGGAGTTTATAATTGTGCCAAGGTGGTACAAATCTTCCAGTTTGCCAATGTGATAAAAAGGGATGCATTTTACCGACCTGTGACTTTATTTACCGGACTAGACATCGTAACTCGGATTTGACAGTTCGCTTTGTATATGACCTCAAAACCCAAATCTTTCCATTAGTCTCGGATGTGACAGGATGATAATACTTCAATGGATTTTCGAATAAGCAGGAAAACATTTCCTTTAGGACTTCTGTGTATTAATCGTGTTCTTTATTTTTAATTTTAATTTTATCAATGAACTGGGTTTCGAATGTTTCAGAAAACCGATTGAAATTTATTTGAATTTTAATGGCCGATTTTTGTTTTAATGTCTTATATTTGTGCATATATATTTTAATATTTATATTCAATTAAATTTATTTATTTGAAAAATGTTTAGTTAATTTTATAACGGTTATCGGTTTAAGAAAGTCAATTAATAGCGAGGTTGAGGCCGAAGTTTTAAACGCGAAAACGTGTACGTCGGACGTTCAGCACCGCTTTCCTGTGAGTATAGAAGTTTGACAATGCTGTTTGGAATGTCGAGCATGATTCCACTGACTATCCAAAACACCATTGTCAAACTTCTAGGCTTACAGGAAAGCGGCGCTGAACGTCCGACGTACACGTTTTCGCGTTTAAAACTTCGGCCTCAACCTCGCTAATATGGGGCTGCTTAGCTACCGATTTTGCAACTTGTAATTTAGTAAGGTATAGTTAAAATCATTGAGAAATTATATAGAAAGCATAGTAAAACTTTTTGGTGCGCAAAAAGTGTTTAACTTATTTACTACCCCTATAAATTCATGTTATTTTTAATAACAAACAAAATAATTTTAAGATTGTCATTAATTAATAAAGAAACATTCTTTATTTTAATATATATATATATATATATTAAAATAAAGAATGTTTCTTTATTAATTAATGACAATCTTAAAATTATTTTGTTTGTTATTAAAAATAACATGAATTTATAGGGGTAGTAAATAAGTTAAACACTTTTTGCGCACCAAAAAGTTTTACTATGCTTTCTATATAATTTCTCAATGATTTTAACTATACCTTACTAAATTACAAGTTGCAAAATCGGTAGCTAAGCAGCCCCATATTAGCGAGGTTGAGGCCGAAGTTTTAAACGCGAAAACGTGTACGTCGGACGTTCAGCGCCGCTTTCCTGTAAGCCTAGAAGTTTGACAATGGTGTTTTGGATAGTCAGTGGAATCATGCTCGACATTCCAAACAGCATTGTCAAACTTCTATACTCACAGGAAAGCGGTGCTGAACGTCCGACGTACACGTTTTCGCGTTTAAAACTTCGGCCTCAACCTCGCTATTAATTGACTTTCTTAAACCGATAACCGTTATAAAATTAACTAAACATTTTTCAAATAAATAAATTTAATTGAATATAAATATTAAAATATATATGCACAAATATAAGACATTAAAACAAAAATCGGCCATTAAAATTCAAATAAATTTCAATCGGTTTTCTGAAACATTCGAAACCCAGTTCATTGATAAAATTAAAATTAAAAATAAAGAACACGATTAATACACAGAAGTCCTAAAGGAAATGTTTTCCTGCTTATTCGAAAATCCATTGAAGTATTATCATCCTGTCACATCCGAGACTAATGGAAAGATTTGGGTTTTGAGGTCATATACAAAGCGAACTGTCAAATCCGAGTTACGATGTCTAGTCCGGTAAATAAAGTCACAGGTCGGTAAAATGCATCCCTTTTTATCACATTGGCAAACTGGAAGATTTGTACCACCTTGGCACAATTATAAACTCCAATGTCTCCAAATTCTTGAATTCCTCCAGTTCTTTTCTTTTGGCTTTTCTGAGATGAGGGCTGAAAATAAAATTAAACATTGTGAAGAGCAAAAATTGAATTAAACATTTAATCTACGAAAATTGCACTTATCCGAAAAGACGATTCCGCTAACATCCGAAGATGTTACTCGCATCGTCCATACCAGGATCCATTTTCGATTTCATGCAACCACCAAAGTGAGTATTTCTTCTCTTTCTTTAGCAGATTCTTTAATTTTGGGGGTTCCCCTCCGATAAAATGGTCCGAATGGAGTTTATTTCGATCGGACATTTTCCGATCGGAAAATGTCCTTTGTTTACATTTCGGACTCAATCTCGTCGTAGCTCATATGAACCAATTTCAGTCTGAATGTTTTAGATTGATTCCAATGGAGCTTAATTAATTTAAGAAGCCGTCCCTGATCTACAATATAGCTGTAACATTCGAAACCCTGTGTTCACTTGAAATATTAGGCCTTTGTACAGGATTTTTAAAAAGGTAGGATTTAAAAAAAAAGAGACATTACCTTTTCATAACGCAATTTATTAATTTTTACTATATAATTATATAAAGTAACAATACAATATACAAAGTAGGAACTAAACGGATTAAAACTAAATACTGTACGAGCAATTATTTATTGTGCATCGTCACAATGCCGGGCTGCAATTTTTTTAATCATATTTTTAATTAATTTAATTTAAAATATATGCTCTCCATCTCAAATTAGTAGTGGCTTGCCCCCTGTACATCATACTTTTCCTTCAACAATGAAGTCGTATCAGTCATATATCTAACATCTTTCAGGGGAAAATGTTTGAATTGAAATAACGTGACTTCCCGTATAGACCAGAAATTTGTTTATAGTTAATCGGGGTCCCCTACCCCTAAGGTTTCCATGTCCGGTATTGACATTCATCTATCTAATATCGTTCTCGAGATTAAAGGAGGACACTGACGACAGTGGAAATTTATAGGTTACAATTTTTTTTTTTCAAATTGCACCCCAATAAGTTATTAAATATATACAACATGGCCTACTGTTTTATTAACATATTACGATTTAACGACCGAATAAACGAAGGTGTTAATAATTAAGGCATCAGTCTACTGTTTTGGAAGAGCCGGTATCTAATCCTAGTGAGCAATTTCCTAGGAATTTTCCATGGTCGGTCTGTTCCAGATATGTCGGGTTCCTTCCCTTATCAGTCAGAGTGACGGCCCCATTGTGAGCCTGAGCAAACTTACGATAGGCATGGGAAAAAATATCCTAGTGCCCACAGAGCTGAAAGAATTAAAGTACCCAAAACCTCGTGTTCGTGATCCTAGAAAATATAGTATATATACACTCCATTCCATTTTTTTAACTCTGCCCTGTGAGTACTAAAAGGACCTCTTATAGCAAGCCCATTATGTTTTGTTGTTTGTTAAGTTATGGCAACGCAACACTTGGGCGATCTGCCTAGGGGATGCCTT
>NW_019384348.1:35193-59091 GCF_000671375.1 Centruroides sculpturatus
TTTCAGCCTTCTCGATATGTCAATGCTGCCATTGCCTCTCTCGTTAGAAGGGCTTACTTACTATCATCTTCGCAAGAGCTGGTAAACATGGAGTTAGACAACATAAGTTTGGGGGTACGCACTGCTGGCTTTTCACGTGCAAAATTTACGCACGTGCTCAATATGGTAAAGAAATCACTGTTTCCAAGTACCACATTATGCAGCAAAAGAGAATTTTCAATGGTACAAACATCGTTGCCATACCTGGGACCCCTCTCTATACGTATCTGCAGAATCTTTAAGCAGCACGGCCTTATACTACCACTAACCCCACTTCCAAACCTACGCAAACTCATTTGTAATGATAGGGACAAATTTTCCACGCTTGAGAAGTCGGGGGTCTATGCTGTACCTCTGGAAAACCTTACAACGGGAGTAAATGCAAGATATGTCGGGGCCACTACTAGAATGCTTGCCAGCCGACTAGAAGAGCACCAAAACGATGTTGCGAGGGGTAGACACACCACCGAGCTCGCAAGAAAAGTACTTGAGCAGGGTTACAACCCGCTATGGTCCCAAGCGGTTATGCTCAAGAGCTGTAAGGATCGAAAAATCGTATTTATATGGGAGTCTCTTCTTACTACCACCTTGGACACGTGCAACATTCCAACTCTCGAGCTGCCCAGTGTATGGGTCACACTATACAAGCAATTAAGTAAAAATTAGCATTCTCCAGAATGCGTACAGTGTGTGTCTAGATCTGCGCATGCGCGTATTCGCACATCATGGAGCTTTCTGCTCGTTCGTTTTTCGAACATTTTTGAATATTTCTATCGTGTTCCTAACGACTTTTACTAAAGTTTCATCTTAAATTTAAGCGTTCTATTCCAAATCGGATTATTTCCGTTTAATTCTTTCGATAATTCGCCTGATGACGACGGCTATATGTTCGTCGAAAGTACTAGCGAATAAAAAACGCACACATAACGCCGACCTCAGTGCCTTCCCTTTTTTATAATGTGTTGGTTTGTTTATTTTTTCCCTTTTCCCATCTGTTAGGAAACCCTTCCAATATTCATGTAGCTGTAGGTCTGTGTTTTCATTAATGTGACATGTGTTCAATATTGTGACTTTCTGTAGTGTCATGTATGTGTTTTTATTAAGGTTTAATGTTTCTAGACTTTTGTACAGTAGTATGTGGTATAACACCAGTAGAAGAAAGGACAACAGGTACAATAAATACCTTATCTGCTCAAGAAATAAGACAGATGTGGAGGCCATCCTCCACATCTGTCTCATTTTTTGAGCAAGTGGAGTGTACTTGTTGAATTTTTCAATGTCTGCAATTTTTATATTGAGTGTTTGGAACAGAGATGTCTACTATTATAAGCAATCTTTCTGCATTTCTCAATGAGAATGGCATCAGGTCTATTGTGATGTGTTGTTTTATTATTATTATAATTTAAAGCAGCATTATTAGAACTTTTTTATTGCATGCTATTAAGAAATTATTTTCTATTGTTATATGCTGCTAATTATGATCATCATTTATATATATGTATATATTAATATAAATAATAAAATTTTTACCTTACGAAATGTCTTTGAATTAATTTCAGAGGAAAACTTTTCTACAACAACACCCAGGAAACTTAACAAACTCCAAACACAAATTGATTTTCCCATGCCATGCCAGATACAAACAAATGCAAAACAAAGGAAACAACCAAAGACTTTAAAAATACTTTTTCTTTTACCATATCCAACAACAGGGTAATAAATATATCTAGAAAAATTAAAATTATAAAACTGAAATTATTATTTTAAAAAATATATCAAAATTAATTATTATAAATAATATTTAAAATACTTCACATTTTATAAAATTTGCAGATTCAGCAAAAAACTCATAATTAAAAACTTAAAATAGAGAAAATTTGTTTTTAATTAAAAAAAGTTTAATAAAAAAATCTTTAACAATTGATGATGATAATTTCGCAGTAAATTGTAAGTGGACAGTCATGATATAGATCTAGTTTACACTTTTTTTTTAATTTTTAGATTTATTTATATTTTATAGTTTGACATAGTTGAACTTATATTTATGTATGAAATTTTATTCTAACTGAAAGCATACATTTTCTTTATTAAATACTATATTTGATAAATTAACATTATAATGATAGAAGAAAATCAATCATCATTAACTAAATATAATTTTTTTTTCTTTCTATATATATATATATATATATAAAAAAAAAAACTAATCTTATTTCATTTAATCACAAATAAAATATTATCAAATGCACGTAAATGCACACATTGTCCTGCAAAAATTACTAGCATTTTAAACTTTATGGAAAAATTTTGTAAAATAAACAACATAATTTGTTAATGTAAAGCTGGACAATCGGAAACTTTTTTTGCCAATTCTTAACAGTCTAATCCACTCTCCATCCATTACACTTATGAGTTTCTCTGAATTCTGATTTCCGAATAATTATCTGTTTTTATGTCCGAATGGATTAAAACTTACATTGGGCTCCTGCATGATTTTGGAAAATGTTTGTTTGTTTGTTTTGTTAAGTTATGGCAATGCAACACTTGGGCGATCTGCCTTGGGGATGCCTTCCAGGAGGTCTTTTTAAGGGTAACTGGCTCCTATTCAGGCATTACCGAAGTGGAAAAAACCCAGAAAACTCCATGTAACCAGCTCATCATGGCAAGGCACAAACCCACAACCAGACTCCCAGAGTTCAGGGAACAGAACTGTTTGGCCACTGGTAAGCCAATTTTGGAATTTCAATTTGGAATTCAATTCAAAAGCTTTGCTTTTCCTATTGCTATTCATCTTTACTCCTGACAATACACAAGAACGATTCAAATGACCCAGATAAAATAGTTTTGTTTTTAAACACCAGAGAGCAAGCTTCAAGTAAAAAATGTGAAGACAGATGCACTTGTCGGGCTACTTCTCTGCAATAAGTTCTAAATAATTTGTCATTAGAAGTAGGCATTAAGTGCCATTCCTATTAAATTTAATAATTTTTATTAAATTAATTTTTATAAATAATTTAAATTATTCTAGAAGAAAAGAATTAGCCCAGAGCAAGACTCAAACACACAACTCCTTCTTACTGTGCAAATGTGTTGTCAGTTATACTACCTGGACCTCCAAACAAATCTCCTCTTTCAGACATTTAATTATGATTCTTGGTTACTTAAGATGCTAACTGGGGATGCCTTCAGTATCCTCATTCTATAACCACCCACTTAATTTCTGGAAGAGATCAGTCTGGAGGTCTGGGTAGTGTAAATAACAATACATTTGCATGGTAAGGAGTTGTGGGTTTGAGTCCCACTCTGGACCAATTCTTTCCTTCCAAAAAATTCTAAATTATTTATAAAAATTAATTTAATAAGAGATGACACAATGTCTGCTTCTAATGACAAATTATTTAGAAATTAATTAAAAATAATCATGGAGAATTAGCCTAAATTTAATATGGCAGTCGTTAGGCATATTACTTATTAGTTTTATTCTGTCTAAGTTATTATATAATCCAGAAAATTTAACATTTATTATGCAATATTTCACTGTCCTAAAGTGCTTTGATACATAATTTTTTTTTATTAAGAAAAATTATCAGTAAATTTTTCTTTTCTTGAATGATTTAAAATGAAAAACAAAGTAAACATTTCTATATTTTTATACAAAAAATTTACTAATTTTGTTTTAATTTACAAAATATTACAAATCTTAGATTTACCAATAATACAAAACCTAAAAATTTTATATAAGATTCACTTACTCTGATAACCATAAATGTAAACCCCTATCAAAATACCTGTAAATAAATAATAATATTAAATAAACATAATATATAAGAAAACAACTAAGTAAAAATTATGAAACTATTAAATTTAATTCATAATCACATGAAAAAACTGTTAAATTCAATTAAACAATCAATTAAAAATTACAAGGCTATAATTAACCTTAAAATATTTTAAATTTCTGTAATTTTGAAATCGTGTTGGTAATTATTGTTGTCTCCTAAATACTGTAGTACAAACACTCAAACACTGGGCAATTTTCATCTAAGTTTATTCAGTTTAGTTGATATGTGTGCGTATTGTTTACACACGTTTCAGGCTTCTTACACCTCTCTTCAGCCAACTAAATTAAAATTAGAGAATACATACAAATTACAAATTTCAGTATACATATGTTACTGTGAATGACTGATATCTGGCAAAAGTCAACATTCTCCGGTGAATGTCAGCATTCACACAGTTGTTTCGTGTATGTACGAAATATTTGCTAAATATCATTATTTCTCACTTACACCAGCAAATGTCGACATTCAGCATGCACTGATGGTGAATGTTGAATAAAAATATTTTTATTACGTTAAGACAAAAATGCAACTTTTTAATATGTCAAAATAGGAGAAAGCTTAAGTAACAGCACATGTAAATAAGCAGTTGAACCTAAAACAAACAGTACATCCTAAATCATTAAAGAAAATAATACAATAATAAACTTACACATAAATTATGTGATTAACTTTATACAATCTTATTTATTGCAACAACTTAAACTATTATAGCACTTTGAATTACACAAGAGTCCCTTGCTTTTGCAACTGCATTTATTCATGGAACACTTCTTTTTGGAATGACAGCGTATATAGCCTTGCCCTCCACTTTTCGAATTAGCTGCAGCTGCTTCTCTCAGTGATATTTCTTGAGAAGAAATCTCATCTATGGAAAGTAACTTTTCTTTACAAATTACAAACTGATCATGGGTATAAAGCTGCTTGAGGGACCATTTTTGTTTGTTAATTTATAAAAGTCAGAGTCTTCTATTCCAACAACAACTTCCAACACATTTTCGGCATCTGTACGGCCACGGTCGACACCAGGAACTTGTATGTGTACGGTATCACCAACTTGAGCAGAAGGAAATGGCAAAGAATTTGACGTGAGACTGTTGCCTCTCTGTCGACATCGGCTTCTGGGATGTCGTTTCGACCTCCACCAAAGCTTATCTGTGCTTGTCAACATACACTGGCAATTGTTCGAATGTATAATAATATAACCAAATATTCGGTCTTTCACTGACCTATTTTGTATGTGTCAACATTCATCGGAGAATATCAACATTCTCTAATTTCAGTCTTTCACAGTAACACATATAAAAGATTTTTTACAATGTACGTATGTATATATACAGTGGAACCCTGGTTAACGAACATAATCCGTTCCACGAGTCTGTTCATAAACCAAATTGTTCGTTAACCAAAGCAATTTTTCCCATAGAAATTAATGCAAATACAATTAATCCATTCTAGCCGTCAGTATTTTTGTAATTTATTTGTAAAATGGGTTTTCTTTGATGAAAATATAAGAAAACGTAGTATCTATCATTACAGCAACAAATATGTAAACTTTATTTAATAAAGTAACACTGTACATACCTTTGTTTCTACGGAGCTTAATGCTTGGAAGAGGAATCCCCCTCCATAAAAATATTTGGTAGCACTGCATCGGGAGTTTCTTCAAGTCGAGGTCTCTTTTGGTAAGGAACAAGAAAGTGGTCTACAGTTGATTGTCTTACTCTCTTAATCAAAATTTTTCTAAAATGCGCTAGCACAGTGTTGTTCATTAAATTAATGTCCCTATTAGCCACAACTTTGTTAGGATGGTGCTTCTCGATAAATTCCTGCATATCATTCCATTTTCTGCAAATTTCCTTGATCTCAGCACTGGTGATTTCTTCCCTAGCCTCTTCCTCTGATGAATGCTCTTCTTGTAAGACTTTCATCTGTTCTTCCTGCATGGCAACCACTCTTCTGTCATTAGTTCATTTTGATGGTCTTTCAGCAACTCCTCCACGTCTGCATCATCTACCTCTAACTCTCAAACTCTTGCCAATGGACACGATTTCATGCACTACATCAAGAGAGCTCTCTTCAACTTCCTGAAAGTTTCGCTCTGGGACACAAGTTGGCCAAAGTTTCCTCCAGGCTGATTGCAAAGTGTGGTGAGAGACCTCACTCTAGGCTTTGTCAATAAGGTTATACAATGCAGGATGTTAAAATGCTCCTTCCAAAAAGCTCTAAGAGTTAAGTCGGTATCATTGGTAACCTAAAAACACATGGTAAACAGTGCCTTGATATACAGCTTTTTAAAATTGGAAATCACTTGCTGATCCATTGGTTGAAGTAATGGAGTTGTGTTAGGTGGAAGGAATTTGATCTTGATGAAGTCATGTTCACTATCCAAGTCGTCCTCCAAATTTGGTGGATGTGATAGAACGTTATCCATTAAGAGAAGACATCTAAGAGAAAGATCCATTTCCTGAAAATAATTTTAAGCAGTAGGAGCAAACACTTCTGTGAGCCAATCCATGAATAAAGTCCGAGTTACCCATGCCTTACTATTTGCCTTCCGTTGTACAGGCAGTTTGGACTTTATCACAATTTTGCTCTTAAAGGCATCAGGATTTTCAGTGTTGTAGACTAAAAGTGACTTGATTTTGAGGTCACCACTTGCATTAGCACATAATAAAAGAGTGAGTCTGTCCTTCATGGGCTTGTGCCCAGGAAGTGCTTTCTCTTCTTGGGTTATGTATGTTCATCTAGGCATTCTTTTCCAAAAAAGGCCAGTCTCAATGCAATTAAACACTTGATTCCAGACGTATCCTTCACTTTTTATAAACTCTGCAAATTCATCTACAAATGCTTTTGCTGCTTTTTCATCTGAACTTGAAGCCTCCCCGTGTCTTATGACACTGTGAATGCCAGTTCATTGATGAAACCTATCAAACCACTCTCGGCTAGCTTTAAAGTTCTGCCTGTCAGCACTTGTACTGAGTGTTTGAGTCAACAAGTCATTGTATAAATTTTTAGCCTTTTCACAAATTATAGCTTCACTAACACTGTCTACAGCAAGTTGCTTTTCATTGATCCATATTAGCAACAGTTTTTCAACTTCATCTAAAACTTTAGATCTTTGTTTCGATATCACATTCACTCCTTTAGCCACTTTGGCAGCCTTAAATGCATTTTTTTTAAAATAATTGTAGAGATAGTTGATTTTACCACATTATATTTTTTAGTGATGTTAGAAACACGAATGCCATTCTCATATTTTGCAATAATTTCTTTCTTTAATACTACACTAAAACGTTTTCCATTTCCACTGTCACTTTTCTCTTTCTTCGGTGCCATATTGATTAAATATACAGTATAAATAACAAAACTAAAAAACTAAGTTTAGCACATTCGAAAAAGCAATGCTTACCTCGCGCACGCCTAAGAGCAACTGAAATTTGTAAGGTTCCAGAACAGCTGGAAACTATTGGGTTGATGCAAAAGTTCATCCCGTTTTTAGCACCAGCTGGCTAAAAACGCAACACTGAAGTATTATTTCCTTCAGATGTGTAAAATTTCGATGTTGTTTGACAAAAGGGATCTCAGCTAGTATTTGAGAACAAAGTTGTGTTACTTAGTTGTGTTTTTAAAATTTTGTTAAGCATTACAAATGGCAAAAAATAAGGAACATTTTCGACATATTATGCTTTTTTATTTCCAAAAAGGCAAGAATGCTTCGCAGACACAAAAAAAAATATGTTCTGTGTATGGTGAGGGAGCCATTGATAATTCCACGTGCCGTAAGTGGTTCAGAAAGTTTCGTGCAAATTTGACACAAAAAGCTGTTAAGTTTGTTATCCGAACTTTGTTTGTTATCTAAGACAAAATTTTTGCAAAATAAAAGTTCACTAACCGATTTGGTCATTAACCATGACATTCGTTAACTAGGTTCCACTGTATAAGCAAACACAAAACTTAGATGAAAATTACCTAGTGTTCGAGTGTTTGTACTATGGCATTTAAAACACAAAAATTTTAAATTTCATTATCAAAAACATATCAGATATATAAGAAGTCTTTAGAATAAACCAAACAAATAGAAAACTTTAAAAAAAAACTGTTCCTTTGCTCTCTTCTAAAGACATGACATATCTCTAAAAATTACTTTATGAAAATTGTCAAATAATAACAAAAAAAAATTATTTGCTACAAGTGTACTGTATGTTAATGATTTTCATAGTGAGAGGTATAAACGTACCGTACCAACCACTAAATTTTCAAATTATTTCTTTCAGTCCTTTAGAGATTATGCATCTGGTTTTTAAACAATTATAAAAACATTTATACAAATCATATTCAGCATTTTTTTGGAAGATAATGTATCTGAGTTTTTAAGTAAATTTTTGATAATAAATGAAACAGAGAATACATATATTAATAATAATAATATAAAATTAAATTCTANTTTAAAATAGAGTTTTTCATGTATCTTCTTATATACTAGGATATGCATTAAGAATTTTATATATAAAAAGAAACTATCTCAGAATATTATTATTTCTTAAAATATAAACAGTAATATAATCTTAAAATATAAAAATAATAAACTATACACAAAAGTTTGTAGCAAATTACTCTCTGAAAAACAACATTTAAATTTAAGAGTTCACTTAAATTTAAAAAAAAAAACTAGTTTGTCTTTTTTTCTTTAAAATTTATCATACAATTTTTAAAAATGTATGAAATAGCAAGAACATTCAGTGAAAAATATTCTTTTTTCTCTCACTGTTATATTTGTCTTCTGAAGATAGAATTGTGAGAATCTGGGCTAGTATTTTTTTTAATTTTGTACTTTTTGTAAATTAAAAGGGAAAATTATTTTATTTTAACAAATCCAACTGAGGAACTTTGCAATATTTTCCCATCGATAACTGTTTCTTTATGGATGACATATTCCAATAAAAACTACTCAGCAAGGGAAGTCTCACAAAGATTGGGATTGGACAAACCACTAACTCCCAGACCTTACCAGATTTGATAATCAAAATAGCAGGGGGAATAACCCCAAATAAAAAAAAAAGGGGAAAAAGTCAAGAGAGAGTTTGTCTGTCTGTTTTGAAGTGTATGTTCATCCCCACCAAGCTCCATCGCCAATCTTCCCAATTTTCCATCCTTTCCATTGGACCTTGGCCTCTTCAAACTAACAAACAATCAATTGCATAATAACTGTTATGGATTTTACTCCTATGAACTTTGTGATTCAAGAATCTTCACCAAGACTGATCATAACTAAGTGAAAGACTCTTCTCCTCCTCTCTAGAACATCAAAGCTGGCCAGAGATTGTCAAACATTATGGATCCAGGTATTTATAAACTCACATATGCAACTGTAAGCACACTCTCCTCATTTTGGCATGCATTAAGACTCTCCCCTCTATTTTGATTTTCTTTGTAAATTTTTTCCCTACTTGAAAAATAAATATTTGTTTTTTGCTGGTTAAATGCATAGTGAAGTGCATTATTTCTAGTACGTTGTCTCTTGACTCTCTCCTCCATCCCAGACACATTAATTCCCTTATACATAACTGCTCATGTGATAATTATTTAGAAGGTTCTTGTGCACCTAAAGTTACAGGTAGTGTCAGTTCTGACTTGGGCACTGCCGACAATAATCACATTATAATGAATTCCAAAATATTTCCCATAATACTCCAAATCTTATGAAGCAACCAATTGTTGTTTTATTAACTTTATAAATGTAAGGATATTTTATTATAGAAAATTTTTAAATAATGAAACTGAAAATACACTATAAATTGCTAAAACATACATATTTAGAAAAACTATTATTTAACT
Source organism: Centruroides sculpturatus (assembly GCF_000671375.1). Lineage (NCBI taxonomy): Eukaryota > Metazoa > Arthropoda > Arachnida > Scorpiones > Buthidae > Centruroides > Centruroides sculpturatus. Next base: position 44,910 of record NW_019384348.1, read on the forward strand.
AAATTATCAACTTACCAAAAATAATTTTATTTACAAAATGCATCCCAACTTCATAATTTGACAGAAAAAACATACAAGATAAGCACATTAATATAAATGAAAAAGTTCCAAAAAATGCTCTAATATGTCTGTATACAATTGGATGAGATATTTCTTTCTGAAAGTATAATACAATAAAATTTTAAATAATTATTAAAACTGATTTAACTATACTTAGTTTAATTATAATCTTAACACTTAAGAAAATGGAAATACAGTAATACCCCGAACTTACACGATAGGTGGGACCGAGCGATGACCGCGTAAGTCGAATTCGCATAAGTCGGGATATAATTTTGCAATTTGTGTAAAATCCAAGTCGGATGTATGTAAGCTAATAAATGTTCTCATTAATCTTATCTCATCTTTTGATTCGTTCACGGTTACAAGAAATCACCACATAGAGTCTCTCAAGTGTCCGTAGATATAACAAACACGGAAATAAATAACACAAAATAAATTGTAGCTGTGTCAATTTTGCATGACACATCCAAACTGTAAACTGTGTTACATGTAAACTGAACAATAGTGTGGAGGAGTGAGTAATCAAGAGTTGCGTGGCGCTCAAACAAAAGACGAATCGACAAGATTTGAAAATCACGTAACTCCAGGTTCACGTAAGTCGAGGTATTACTGTACTTTTACAGCAATAATTTACTTGTTTTTTATGTTATTGTAGAGTTACAAATAATTTTAAAGCATTATGATTTATTTCAAATAATTTATCTATTTGAAATAAACTATTTTAGACAGCATCATAATTTAAAAACAAATCACTAATCAATTACTTTTTATTGTGATTAACAAAAAGATCTTTTGCATTGTTAATTTTGCAGATTATGTGGAATGTTAACAGGTTTATATAAATAATATTATACATATAAATCAATTAGCATGGCTTGTAGAATACAAATGAATGTTATTAACCTTAACTGTTCAGTGAAAACTTTTAATTTAACAAAATTTTCTGTGATTTTAATAGATGTCTTTGGTAACATCTTCTCAAAAAGAACACTGAATTTTATATATGTATAATAAAATCTGCAGAAATTTAACAATTCTAATTATGTAAGAGTAACATTATTTAAAAACANTATATATGTAATTTTTTTTTACTCTTTCCGTTCTGTGGGCATTAAGATTACCTCTTTTAGCAAGCCCATTATGGGTTCAACCAACCCCACGATGGGAAGGCCGGGTGGTGAGAGACGGGGCCCGACGTATTCGGAAGGACACCCGTTCCACCCGGTCCTCAGAGCGATAGGCTGCAGCATGACCGCTCGGCCATTCGATCGTCAATTATATACTGTATATCTACAGTAATTCTACGGAATGTGTCTAAAATTCAGAATTATTTAGTGCAAATTTATTCCATGTATCAGGATCCGTCTCTCACCACCCGGCCGCTCCATTGTGGCCTGGCCGAATTCCATAATGGGCTTGGGCCCACCACTGGCCGAGAGGTCTTCGTACTCTGAACATTGGGAGCTCGGTCGTGGGTTCGCGCTCGCTCGGACGGGCTGGCCACGTGGAGTTTTCCGGGTTTTCTCCACGTCTGTAACGCCTAAACAGGGGCCAGTTTCCCTTAAAAAGACCTCCCGGAAGGCATCCCCTAGGCAGATCGCCCAAGTGTTGCGTTGCCATAACTTAACAAACAACAAAACATAATGGGCTTGCTATAAGAGGTCCTTTTAGTACTCACAGGGCAGAGTTAAAAAAATGGAATGGAGTGTATATATACTATATTTTCTAGGATCACGAACACGAGGTTTTGGGTACTTTAATTCTTTCAGCTCTGTGGGCACTAGGATATTTTTTCCCATGCCTATCGTAAGTTTGCTCAGGCTCACAATGGGGCCGTCACTCTGACTGATAAGGGAAGGAACCCGACATATCTGGAACAGACCGACCATGGAAAATTCCTAGGAAATTGCTCACTAGGATTAGATACCGGCTCTTCCAAAACAGTAGACTGATGCCTTAATTATTAACACCTTCGTTTATTCGGTCGTTAAATCGTAATATGTTAATAAAACAGTAGGCCATGTTGTATATATTTAATAACTTATTGGGGTGCAATTTGAAAAAAAAAAATTGTAACCTATAAATTTCCACTGTCGTCAGTGTCCTCCTTTAATCTCGAGAACGATATTAGATAGATGAATGTCAATACCGGACATGGAAACCTTAGGGGTAGGGGACCCCGATTAACTATAAACAAATTTCTGGTCTATACGGGAAGTCACGTTATTTCAATTCAAACATTTTCCCCTGAAAGATGTTAGATATATGACTGATACGACTTCATTGTTGAAGGAAAAGTATGATGTACAGGGGGCAAGCCACTACTAATTTGAGATGGAGAGCATATATTTTAAATTAAATTAATTAAAAATATGATTAAAAAAATTGCAGCCCGGCATTGTGACGATGCACAATAAATAATTGCTCGTACAGTATTTAGTTTTAATCCGTTTAGTTCCTACTTTGTATATTGTATTGTTACTTTATATAATTATATAGTAAAAATTAATAAATTGCGTTATGAAAAGGTAATGTCTCTTTTTTTTTAAATCCTACCTTTTTAAAAATCCTGTACAAAGGCCTAATATTTCAAGTGAACACAGGGTTTCGAATGTTACAGCTATATTGTAGATCAGGGACGGCTTCTTAAATTAATTAAGCTCCATTGGAATCAATCTAAAACATTCAGACTGAAATTGGTTCATATGAGCTACGACGAGATTGAGTCCGAAATGTAAACAAAGGACATTTTCCGATCGGAAAATGTCCGATCGAAATAAACTCCATTCGGACCATTTTATCGGAGGGGAACCCCCAAAATTAAAGAATCTGCTAAAGAAAGAGAAGAAATACTCACTTTGGTGGTTGCATGAAATCGAAAATGGATCCTGGTATGGACGATGCGAGTAACATCTTCGGATGTTAGCGGAATCGTCTTTTCGGATAAGTGCAATTTTCGTAGATTAAATGTTTAATTCAATTTTTGCTCTTCACAATGTTTAATTTTATTTTCAGCCCTCATCTCAGAAAAGCCAAAAGAAAAGAACTGGAGGAATTCAAGAATTTGGAGACATTGGAGTTTATAATTGTGCCAAGGTGGTACAAATCTTCCAGTTTGCCAATGTGATAAAAAGGGATGCATTTTACCGACCTGTGACTTTATTTACCGGACTAGACATCGTAACTCGGATTTGACAGTTCGCTTTGTATATGACCTCAAAACCCAAATCTTTCCATTAGTCTCGGATGTGACAGGATGATAATACTTCAATGGATTTTCGAATAAGCAGGAAAACATTTCCTTTAGGACTTCTGTGTATTAATCGTGTTCTTTATTTTTAATTTTAATTTTATCAATGAACTGGGTTTCGAATGTTTCAGAAAACCGATTGAAATTTATTTGAATTTTAATGGCCGATTTTTGTTTTAATGTCTTATATTTGTGCATATATATTTTAATATTTATATTCAATTAAATTTATTTATTTGAAAAATGTTTAGTTAATTTTATAACGGTTATCGGTTTAAGAAAGTCAATTAATAGCGAGGTTGAGGCCGAAGTTTTAAACGCGAAAACGTGTACGTCGGACGTTCAGCACCGCTTTCCTGTGAGTATAGAAGTTTGACAATGCTGTTTGGAATGTCGAGCATGATTCCACTGACTATCCAAAACACCATTGTCAAACTTCTAGGCTTACAGGAAAGCGGCGCTGAACGTCCGACGTACACGTTTTCGCGTTTAAAACTTCGGCCTCAACCTCGCTAATAAGGGTCTNTATTTATTTGAAATTTCTAGTGAACATGAAATAATTAAGTGAAAAAGTGTTTTATATTGTTTTACAATATTAAAAATTGTTTAAAATAAGTATAAAATAAGAACAAAATTAGGTACTTAAATTCTTTAGATATATCCGTATATTTAAAGTGAAATTTCAATCTACAATTAGAGAAAATTAATCATCAAAAACTTGCTAAACAAATTTCAAAAAACATTTTATCCCAATGGCATATATTGTGATCCTAAATTTACATTTATGTGGGAAACAACTTAAGTTATATTAATAAAACTTATGTCTAAGTTATCTTGCAGTTATTATGACACTAGATTACTATATTACATTTTTTTAAGCTATACTTTTTACTTTTTTCATCCTTTATATTGCTATCATACCTGCACATATGCATTCACTTGTAGTTTTCAATGAGAATTTTGACATATGAGCCATCCTAACTTATAAATGAGACAATTGTGTTCTAATTTTTTTAATTTAAGCATATTTCTTGATATTCTATCAATAAAATTAATCATGGAATGTTTGATTTTAATATTTTGGAAGAATTAAAGTTAAAATAGTCTAAAAAAATTTTGTACCAAGAGAAGCAACTTGAATTAGATTTATATTTAAAGCTTCTTTAACAAATATATATATATATATATATATATATATATGTATATAANGTGCGAGCAATGCATGCACAAATCTCACACTTGCACCTGTTTGTAAAAACAGTCTCAGCATTTCATATTTTCTTTTGACCCATTTCTCGATCCCGACTACCTACAAGTCTGGTTTATTTTGTATGTGCATGATTTGGGCACCAAATACTCTATGCCAAATTGCAACTCCTGACAATGTATTTCTTCATACTTCTAAGGTGTGCAGCCATTGATAGCAAAATCAAAATTTATAGTACAAAAAATTAAATTTCTGTTAATACTTCTTAAAAAATGTATCCCAAAACAAATATTTTTTAATGTTAATTTTGCAGATGTAGTATGAACACTTATTAATACTGAAAAATTAACATAATAAATTATTTTTATAGGTTTGCAATATAAAAATATATTTTATATTAAATTATTTTTTCCAATCAGAATTGCAGAAATACTAATATTTCAAAAATCATAATTATAATTTTCAATGTCAATGTACTTTTTTCAAACTGACTACAAACATCAAACACATTAACAAACTGTAATGTTTTAATAAACTCTGAAATTAACAATGTAATTTATCAAATTATAGGGTCAAATCTCACTTCATTTATGAATATTGTGTTTTGAAACTTAAAAAAATACATCAATCCTATTTTAATTTTGAGTAACATGATATTGCAGCCATAGTAGCATTCCTCTTACTAAAACACAGCAAGAATTTAAGAATGTGATTAATTATTAATAATGCTACTTCTTACCTGTTTCCTAAAACAGTTGTAATTTATAAGTGGTCCAGTAAAAAACACAGGCAAATATAAACAATAAGCAATTATTCCAACTATTTCTTCAAAAGAAAATTTCAAAACTTTTCCATTGATTTTGTCTACAGAAAAACTGACACATCTTGCCATTAACCATCCCAAACCAATATCAAAAAGAAAACTTTTAGTTTCATCTTCAATAAAAATTTTCTGTAATATAAAAATAATTACTTACTGTTAAAAATATGCATTTATCATAAATCAGGTCTTATGTAGTAAATACATTTAAACATTTTATTGTATGATCAATGCCAATTAATGTTTATTTGTATTAATGATATAATTTTGTAATAATTGTTAAATTATAACCATTCACTGCAAAAGTTTTAACACTTACTATGAGTTATATAAAATTAATGACTATTCTTACAGAAGATAAAGACAAAAGATGTTGAAAGCATTAAAGATCTTATTTATTGCAATAAAGATTTTATTTATTGCATTATTATTTGCTATAATTCTAAAAAAATTTAAACAATTAATTGATTTATTGATGTGAGGCATGAGAAAATCAGACATTGTAGACTACTTTATTTACTCACATATAAGACAAACTTGCATATAGAATGAGGTGTGACTTTAAAGATCAAAATAAAGAAAATTAGATTTATTAATACAATTCTAATTTTATTTTGTGTAATCACAAGTAAAATATCAAATGAAATAAATGCACACATTGTCCCGCGAAAATTACTGGAATTTTAAACTTTTAAGGAAAATCTTGTAAAATCGAAAACATAATTTGTTCATGTAAAGCTGGACAATTGTGAATCTTTTTTTTGCCAATTCTTAACAGTCAGATCCACTCTGTTGATTAAACTTATGAGTTTCTTCAAATTCTGGTTTCCAAGTAATCATCTGTTTTCACATGGGAATGGATTAAATCTTATATTGTGCTCCCATGTGATTTTGGAATTTCAATCTGGAATTCAATTCAAAAGCTTTGCTTTTCCTATTGTTATTCATCTTTACTACAAGAACGATTCAAATGACTTAGATAAAATACTTTTGTTTTAAAATACAAGAGGGTACACATCCAATAAAAAATGCAAATACACAGTTCACAAAAAATATTTGCAAAAACACAAAGAATCTTTTGCTTGCGCATATAGGACAACCTAGGAATTTGAAGCTATGATAAATGAATAAAAAGCTCATCTTATATGTAAGTAAATACAGTATATGACTTTGATTTTGCTTAATACTCACAGGTTCCATTCATCATCACTCAGGAGAAGTCTTTATTGTGAATCAATCACAATATAGACTTCTCCTTTATCATCTGCTAGAGGGTGAGAAACACAAGTAAAATTCGATGTGTTCAAACAAATAGGAATGTATTTTTATATATGAAGATTTTAAATTTTAGTTTAAGTATAAATATAACCATAAAAAAATCTTATTTATACATGGTACATTTTGATACAACTATATATTATATCAAAATCAAGAATTCATTTTCAAAAGTTTAATTAAAGTAATAAGTTTAATAATATTCTAAATAAATTTAGAAATGTAAATCTAAAAATGAATGATTGATAATATCTCAGAATCAAAACTTTAATAATAAAATTTTCATCACTTAACAAGTAAAACGACAAAGCCATTTTTGAGATGAGACTATGTCTTGGAGAGCATGAGCAACACGTGCAAATCTTGCACTCACGCCTGTTTGTAGAAACAGTCTTAGCATTTCATATTTTTTTTTGACTCGGTTCTCAGTCCCCTGACTACCTACAAAGTCTGGTTTATTTTATGTGCGCATGATTTGGGCACCAAATACTCTGTGCCAAATTGCAACTCCTGACATGTACAGTACTCTTTCATACTTCTAAGGTGTGCAGCCATTGACAGCAGTGCAATTTTAGAGACAAGGTATAGTCTCATCAAAAATAACAATGTCACTTTGTAACAAATCATTATTGCTTATATCAACAAAATTAAAGAAATGTCATTTTAAATTAAAATAACACAAAACAAAGATAATGCTCTGCTATACACAGCTAGATTTTCCAGAAATATCTCCATCACATTTCTTTAGTCTGCCCAGTCTCCAGATTTGTTACCCATTGAGCATTTGCAAAACCAGATGGGACATCAGCTTCATCTATCTATGAGTGCAAGGAATCTGGAGTGGCAGTTATAGCATTTGTAGAAAAATCTGTCACAAGATAGCCTGTATGCCTTAATGGCTGACTATATCATGACATATATCCTGACAAAGGGATATCCTATAATGTACTAAAGCTTTTTTAAATTGTGCCATTGTTTCAAAGGGAATTGTTCCTTTACTTTGATATTGTGGTCATTTATTGTCATCATCATATTCAAACTAATAAAGTTTCATTTAATTTAAATTCTTCTTTTTTTTGGTGGATATAATTTTTGTCAGTGAGTAAATTTTGTGTAAAAGTAGATTCGTTACATTAAATCTCTACTAATGCAATTTTAAACACTGCAGTGTAATTTACAATCTGTTAATTCTATCAATCAGATCTTTACTTTTGTATATAATTTTTCTGATTATTAATCATCCCATGTTAGCTATTTGTTCACTTGATGCATTGATCCAAATACACATAAATTGAATGCTGATTCATTTAAAACAAATATAATTTTTATATCTGTTCCAACTGAAGATGTCCATGTAATACAATGACAGTATTTTCATTTCTGTTTTTTTGAATTATTTCATTCATTATCATCAATATTGTCTTATTTTCTCACCTATTACTTATACAAAATATTATATTTAAGATAGTAATACAAAAATAATTAATTCAAATAAAATATATTCCTTTACCTTTATGTATCCATAATGTGAATAGCTTGTTGCATACAGAGCACAAACAGCAATAGTGAGGCATAAGATTTGATTTGAAGTTTTACAAATCATATATGTAAAACATATACAACTCAAGTAAAATAATGTGGGAATAATCCCAATAAAATTGATGAAAAATGCAACTGAATATACACTGTAGAACAATGACAGATACTGTAAAAAAATTCAAATATTTATTTTATATGTAAAATGCTTTTAATTNTGTGATTACTTTAAGTACCATGTTAAAATCAGCAAAAGTACCAGCAGTTTTTACTATGAAGAGCTCTGAATTATTAGGTAAATTTTTTTCTCTAATAGAGAATGTTTCTAATTTTTTATAATTGTGAAAGTTGTATTTAAGATAGTAATACAAAAATAATTAATTCAAATAAAATATATTCCTTTACCTTTATGTATCCATAATGTGAATAGCTTGTTGCATACAGAGCACAAACAGCAATAGTGAGGCATAAGATTTGATTTGAAGTTTTACAAATCATATATGTAAAACATATACAACTCAAGTAAAATAATGTGGGAATAATCCCAATAAAATTGATGAAAAATGCAACTGAATATACACTGTAGAACAATGACAGATACTGTAAAAAAATTCAAATATTTATTTTATATGTAAAATGCTTTTAATTTCTCAATTATTATTATTATTATTATTATTTGAATAACTAATTTAAAATAACAAAAATTTCTTACATTCATTATCAAAATTTTTCAAATAATTTAAATTTTATTATCTTAAATAATTTAAGTTTATATAAATTATTAATTCCTAACAAAATCAGTTTATCATGTATGTCATTAAATAACAACTTTATATTTTTATAATCAATACTTCTATTAGTTGATGTTTTATGAAAGTAATCAATAATTTTACAACTACAAAAATTATGAGTACCAAATCAATCATTTTTAGTGTAGATATTTAGAAACTAACCAAGATAAAATCTGCAATAATCATATTTCATAAATATCATACTAAAATTTATATCATAATTCATTAGCTTTATATAAAATCATTATCATCTCCCATCTGTTCCGACATTTTGTTGGATCCAACTATAGACTTTTTAAAGTATTTAAAAATACAAATACACTGCTGGGTATTTTCTAGAATGGTGCATTGCTTAATTAAATTAATCAATATATTATAAATGAAAGTAACTGGAATAAGTTAACCCTTTCCAAGTTTTTCTAGAAATCTAAATTTAGTTAAGTAATTTCATGTTTTTATTTATTTATTTTCAGAATGCAAAATATATGAATAAACTCAGAGGAAAGGAATCTCTAAAATACGTAATAAACTTCATTATCTAATCTTATAAAAAAAGCCTGTTAGTTAGAATATGTTACAATAAACTAAACTAAATTTTGTGATAATTTAGAATAATTTTTAAAGAACTACAATATTTCTGAAAAATAAAAGAATTTATTTTATCAAATTTTGCAGAATTTTTTTATTTGCTGTAATGTCCAATGTTGAAAGTAATCCACAACAATCCAATAGGAACTAATAAAAGGACTGAAGGATTTTAGGTCATAAAACTGACTATAAAACAGTGATAACTGCGAGAAAAAAATTTCAAATTTCATAAATATATAAACTTAAGAGAGAATAGCATTATCTATTATGTAATAGAAGAAACTAATACAGAGTATAAAAAATATTCGACTTCAATTTGTTATATTAAATTTTCTATTGCCATATTACAGTATATTACTGAATTAATATTTTAAATTTAATTTTCATGATTTATAAATTAAAACAGTTTATAAATTTATCCAGTTTAATTTAAAGTTTTTATGATTAAAGTTATCTGCAGAATTCTTTTAATTAAGTTTCCATTACTGGTTTTTTGTAGACTTTAAAGAATTAAAAGCTAGTGGCTTTCTTTCTTCAGTAACACATCACACAAGGAACAGTTGATTTAGTATATTTTATTAAAGGAAATGCATTTCAGGTCTTAATGACCCCTCTTCAGTCCTTAGAATGGTTGATTGTTGGTTACAATTGACATAAGAGAGTACGCCAGGTAATTGACTTGGTAATCAGTTTACTAGGTTGCTGCAGAGTTCAGATCATCTTTGAGTTTGCAGTTCTACAAGTGCAACCGCATACTCAAAGATGATCTGAACTCTGCAGCAACCTAGTAAACTGATTACCAAGTCAATTACCCGGCGTACTCTCTTATGTCAATTGTAACCAACAATCAACCATTCTAAGGACTGAAGAGGGGTCATTAAGACCCGAAATGCATTTCCTTTAATAAAATATACTAAATCAACTGTTCCTTGTGTGATGTGTTACTGAAGTAAGAAAGCCACTAGCTTTTAATTCTTTAAAGTCTGCAGAATTCTTATTAAAATTATCCTGTGAAATGCTTAACATTGTTAACATTATCATTTCATTATATTTATTTCCATGATAAATCTGAAATACTTCTGTAAACTTGTCAGAATTTATTGACAATATACAAGAGAGCCCAAGAACATTTAGAATAAACTGACTTTTTTCCTGCTAAATATCAAATATTTTATGTATGGAATAAATACATAAAATATTTGATAATTAACAACAATTATTTAAATTACATTAAAAATAAACATGACACAATGAAATACTCTAGATCATTATAATTAACATAATTATACTAACAAGTAAGTAGTTTATAATAGTTTTACCTCACAATTTTTTCTTAAAAATATTTGAGTGGTGATAATTTGTCCAACAATCCATATCCAAGTTAAATTAATGGCATTTTTGAAAAACATCCATTCACTATCTGAAATATCCTATTAAATAACAATGTAAATAAATGTTAACATTTGAGGATATAGTTACGTTATTGATATATATTAAACTTTCTGTAAATATTTTTAGTTCATGCATATATAAGACAGTTTAAGCTTTAGTTTATAAATATTTTATTTAATAATGAGCAACTATTTATCGTGACATCATCATAATGCCAGGCAGCAATTTTTAATTATCTTTTAATTTAAAAAAAATCACATGACTTCTAGTCCAAACTGGAAGTTCATATATAGTTAATCAAGGTCTCCAGCCCGTAAGCTTTCAACACCTGGTATGTATTTTACTGGTGCCTGTCATCTGTCTAACTCTGTACTGGATAAAATTTTGAATTAAAAACTCATGATTTCCAGTCTAGACCATAAATTCATATATATTTAATTGGGGCCTCTGGTAAGTTTTCCATATCTGTCTCAATTTACATCTATCTTTGTTCTTGAGATTAATGAAGGACAGACAGATGAATGACAGTAGGAATGTACAAGTCTGCAATTTGTAAACTGCAGCCCAATTACCCTGTAGAAAACTAGACCTAATATAAAAAATCCATCAACAAGTTGCTTAATTTCCCTGGCAACATTTAAATATTTGTAATAATCTTACACTATTTAATTATACTTATATAACGAACAAACTGGATAAATATATTACTAATAAAACACACCTTTAATAATCCAGCTAATAAAAATTAATAATATAATAACGTTTTCGATTGTTTCTTAACGATCTTCTTCAGTTACCATAGCATAGAATAAAATCGAACACAAAAAAGAACGTAAATACGAAATTAAAATATAAATAACGGAAAAGTAGATAAAATAAACGAAAAATATAAATTAATCCGAAAAAATGTCACTTAACAAATAAAAATAAATAAATAATTCAAACAATCGTTCTTTTTTGTGTTCGATTTTATTCTATGCTATGGTAACTGAAGAAGATCGTTAAGAAACAATCGAAAACGTTATTATATTATTAATTTTTATTAGCTGGATTATTAAAGGTGTGTTTTATTAGTAATATATTTATCCAGTTCGTTCGTTATATAAGTATACAGGTACAGAAGATGCATATTCCAGAAATGTAGATGCTGAGATGGATGAGTGGTGTCACAAGGAAAGATAAGNTATTAATAAAACACACCTTTAATAATCCAGCTAATAAAAATTAATAATATAATAACGTTTTCGATTGTTTCTTAACGATCTTCTTCAGTTACCATAGCATAGAATAAAATCGAACACAAAAAAGAACGTAAATACGAAATTAAAATATAAATAACGGAAAAGTAGATAAAATAAACGAAAAATATAAATTAATCCGAAAAAATGTCACTTAACAAATAAAAATAAATAAATAATTCAAACAATCGTTCTTTTTTGTGTTCGATTTTATTCTATGCTATGGTAACTGAAGAAGATCGTTAAGAAACAATCAAAAACATTATTATATTATTAATTTTTATTAGCTGGATTATTAAAGGTGTGTTTTATTAGTAATACTATTTAATTATATTTAAAATCAAATTCTATTTTACATTAATTGCCAAACATAATTTAAGCATAATTTTTGTAATTAAAACATTTTAATCATAAAAACATTCTTGATGAAATTTGGCATCATAGTATAAAAAAATTAAAACTATTTTATAAATACAATATCTAAAAATTTTATAAGTATCTTTTATAAGTAAAAAAACTTCCTACCTAAATATGTTTTGTATTAAAAAAAAGCTACCATTACTCTTGTAGTACATACCTGCTTTCTGTTTAAAATTTTCCATCCTTTTTGAAAATCTCCAGAATATAAAGAAGGAAGAGCTCCTGAAGAAAAAAATATTTATTTATTTTGTGACTGTAAACCATGTGATCTATATAAATTGATACAAAGAAAAATATTACTTATTTAACTATAAAATCCGTGTGTGTGATGGTGTCTATTTCATAAATGACACCAACACACACATGGATTTTTCCTTTTTTTCCCCCTACTATTTTGAGTCAAACCATGAGATTTGCAATAAATTCAAGGGATCAAATTTGACACAATTCTCAATTCTTTCCCTTCTTATATACAGTATATATAATGGCTGGAAAAGTAAAATCAGTGTTTAATACCATTAACTGTTTATTTTTTCTCTATAAATGTACACATTTATATAGTAGCATTTATAGTATTTTCCAAATTTTTTTACATTCAACTTTTTACTTTCAAAATACTATCATCAGTACTTTTCCATATCTCATTTCTTGACAAGAATGTAGAATGGACATACAATAATTGTCTGTCCACTCTACATTTATTATTTTAAAAATGTATATTGTCTGTTATTCTATTAATGACAAACAATACACATCTTTTGATAAATGGACAATTTTGTCTGCTAATTATTATTAAGAAATATTTTCCACTAATCAAAAGTTGGCCTTAAACAATAGAGGTTGCTACCCCATTTTCTTTTTATATCAGCTCCAATTAGCTCATAGCATTTATTGTGGCCAATAGAGTGGTCTAGTTTGTTTCATTCATTTTCAATCATGCCAGACACCAGATTTCTCACCTGAACATATAGAATTTTTCTTACTGAGCAACTGTTGGTACTATGTGCTGCTATTGATACTTATACTGGCTATTATGTTATCTGTTGGTATGACATACCAGTGCATTCCAGCAGAAAAATAGCTCTGCTGATACTTCTTTATATTCTTATACCAAAACATTATATGAATATTTTTATAAATACAGGATGAGTCAAAAGTCCCTTACACCCTTTTTATTCCAAAAGCACTGAAGATATATTAATTTTACTGATGTAGTTACATAGAAAATCACATATGAAGAATTGGATGAGACTTTTTTGGTTGACATTGAAAAGTTACAAAATCACTTTTACTGCTTGTAAATTTAAAGTTGCAAATTATGCAAAATATATCCTAAATACAGTAGAGTATTGTTTATCCGAATCAATTGGGGACTGGGGTTGTTCAGAAAATCGATATTTCGGATAACCAATTATGTACGAAAAAATATATTAACCTATCACATGTTGAAATTTTTCTCCGTTGCATGTCGCTTCGCGCTGAATTTTCGTCGATGTTAAGCCTAACGAAGACTATTGTATCATTAAAAATTCTTTTTTTATTTTGTACAAACAAAATAAATATATTGAAAAATATAAAAACAATAAAAAATTATACTTCAGA
>NW_019384348.1:60365-156005 GCF_000671375.1 Centruroides sculpturatus
ATTCTCGTTATACTTAAAGTAATAAATAAAAATTAAATAAATAGATAATAAAAACTGAGAATATCAACATTAAAAACTTCAAATAATGCTTTCCAAGCACGTAATACAGATGCTGTGTCTTTAAAGTTGACTGTAGTGCCTCTCATGTAGCCTTACTTCTTTTAAAAGGAGTCCAATTATCTTGTCCATACTTAGAAATGATAAAGATCCTTGTAAGGAGAAACTACCAGGAATCTACATCATTCCTATACACAAGAACAGGATGCATTAACAATATGAATATATTGGAGCAACATACAGATCATTGAATACTAGCATCAAGGAACATGTCAACACAGTAAAAAGTGTTTATGCACAATAGCACTTGTAGTATTTGCCTATGACAACAATTTGAGATATCTTTTGATGAGGAACACCTACTATATCACATCTCTGTTCCAGCACATCTTAAATATTTAGAAAGCCTGGAATTCTATAAGACTACCATGAGAAGCACTGCAGTTAACTTTAAGGACATAGCATCTGTATCACATGCTTGGGAAGAATTATTTGAAGTTTTTAATGTTGATATTCTCAGTTTTTGTTACCTATTTATTTAATTTTTATATCTTATTTTTTTCTCTTATGTTTTTATTTATTTCATATATTTTAGTCACTTATTAATGTAATTATTATTTGTAATGTTATTATTTAATGTAATTTTAGGCTACTCTACCAGACATGTCACCAGCTCCTTATGCTTAAATTTAACAAGTTCCAATATCTTTCAAATTTTGTATTTTTTTTGCTCTATATTCTATGTTCCATTTCAAAACCTAATGATGACTGTCAAAGATAATCAAAAATGTTTGCTGTAATAATAAATTTTGCCNGTAACATTGCTCAAATAATCTGGCAATAGTTTGGCTTTAATATATAACTGTGGGTTTAACACCTTTATATTCATATTTTTATTTTTATTATTTAATGTAATTTTAGGCTACTTTACTATGCATGTAACCAGATCCTTAATTAAGCTTGAATTTAACAAGTTCCAATATCTTCAAATTTTGTATTTTTTGTTCTGTATTTTATGTTCATTTCAAAACCTGATGTTGACCATCAAAGATGGTTAAAAATGTTGTTGCAGTAATAAATTTTGCCTTTTTATTGGATTTCTGGTTTTTTGGAGTTGATTTTAATATTCACATCCAGTTTTTTGATACAACTATGATGCTCTTTAACTTTGCCATCGAAACTTTTACATTATCTGTGTTCATTAAAAAGTTACAATTCAAGGCCATCAAATAGATCATCCAATTCTGCCTACATGATTTCCTACAAGTTAATAAATTGATAAACACTTAAAAATGATGCCAAATGAGTACAATTAATAAATATATACATACTGTCTTTTGGCATTAATATACCTTAATTCTGATGCACAAAAGTACTTTCAACATTATATAAAATTTTGTCCTTTTATACATTGTCTCATATTCACATCACATTGATTTTCTTATGTTCAGAAACAACTTTATAAATTTTGTTCTAAACTTGTCCTGAAAGTGTGAAATTCAATTAAGAACTCCTATTTAAAACTGGTTAATAAATTAGTTACATTTTTGTTCTTAAAATACTTTATATTTTCATCTGAGGAGGACATTTACACAATGTTGAAAGTAATTGTGTATATTAGAATTAAGGTATATTAATGGCAAAAGACAGTATGTACATATTTATTTATTAAATGATTTTCCTACATAATTACATTAAGAAAATTAATATATTGTCAGTACTTTTGGAATGAAAAGGATGCAAATCAACTTTTTACTCATCCTGTATATATTTAGTATCTTGCAATTAAAAACATCTGACAAACTAACTTTCTATTAGCTTCCCTATCAAAATACTTATCAAAAAATTGGTGATAGAAATGACTAACTGTGTAATTTTATTTTCTATGTGTACAAGTATAATTTTTATTTCTGCTAAGATATAAGAAAATTTCATACTATTTATGAAATTTGAGTACTCAATAAGAAACATTTAATGTTGCCAGATATATTTGAGTTCATTCCACAACTCATTTCTATATTAAATTATTTTTATTAACTATTAATAAATTAACTTTATTGAAGTATAACAAGTTATTTTGCTTCTATTCAAACTGCCAAATTATTATCAGGCTATTACAAGACTAGTCTGATAATAATTTGATAGTTTTGTGAATAAAAATACTTCAATAAATCTAGTAGTCAGTTGTGTTTGAAGTTGCATAATAGTTTTTGAAGTTTGTTACATTAGTTATTTCTAAAGCATTCTTTAAACAGTAACTAGAAACATAATATGAAATTTTTAATATTAATTCCACAAGCTGTTTTTCCTGTAATATCTCAAAGAAGATAAAAATGTTTAAATATTTAAATAAAGTATTGTATATCCTTTTTTCTATTACTTCAATAAGCAGACCATATCATTTACAATGCAACCAGGGATACATTTCAGAATCAGTGAAAACGGGATCTAAAACTGATTGAATTTCAGTTATTTTTTAAAAGTTTATTTATTTATTGATCTATAAATTAATGATATACAGGGTGTATCAGAATGACGTTTTAAAAATTTGGGAGATTGTAGAGAATGGAATTTCGAACGTTTTGATATAAGGAATCCATAGCCGGAATTTGATGTATGCTGATGTAGGTGTCTTGTATCCAAGCTATGTATTTAAATATGTTCAAATATAGAAATTTGCAAACTTCCATTTAAGAATTTTCTATTTGTAACAGTTGTATTCTGCAAAATGTCTAATTAGTCAAAATGTTTAATTAACATTTTCTCATCATAATTAAATGTTTGAGTGTTAATGATTTATTTATTTTAACTACTTTAATATATTGTGTCAAATTTGAAACAATCATTCTAAAATATAATTTGTAATTGTTAAAAAACCAATAATTATATAATAAAAAAATTTTATTAATATTACAAAATTTCAGAAATAGCATTGAATACATACTTGATGATTCTTTACTGAAACAATAAAGAGAATAACAGCAACTTCCTGACCAAATAATCCAATAAAAAATTTCAAGTTTCATTCTTCATATATATTCTAAACTAAAAAAAATCAATACTTTTCTATTCAATTATCTGCAAAGGCAGAGCTGAATAATCAATACTTTATATTAAAAATAATTACCATAAAGAGTAGCATAACAAGCCAATACTTTATAAGGTCATAATTATGAAAGTTGATAATATTTCTTGTTTATTTAGAATTCACATTACGTAGCAATTCCTTATCTATTACATAATCTATATCTATTAAACGCAAAATAATTCTTTATTTAGTTGTCTTAACTTCATAATGTTACAAATCGCATTAAAAAAAACACGTGATTAAGTCCTTAACACACACAAAGTACTGAAATTATTTAATGCCAACTGTAATGTTCATTAAGAATATTCTAAATTTCGCAGGGTAACTATGATGAATTAGCTTTTTTTTTTTTTTCTTAGAATCTAACTTATAAATCAACTGAAAGATGAAATTATTTTAAATTCTTGTCATCACGTGGAAAACACGATGATTTTTTAGCAGCGCCATCTCTCACATTTCAACTAAAAATATTTTCAAAAGAATTTATTTTGATTGATTGCTAAAAGCAAAACAAGACGTAGATAATTTCTCGTTAATTAATAATTATATTACATATTAAATATTACACAGTTGTATCTACTCGAACTGCTCCGAACTCGAACAATTCGTCATTCGAACACGTGTTCGGGGGAAAAAAACATCGCTAGGTATTCGACAGAACTAACCATCTGCTAAAACAAATTTTCGGTTAATACAAACATTTCTATTTTAACTTTAATTTTTTCATCCATAAAAAATTTTTTATGATAAAAATGAGTAACTAGCTTAAAACAAAATGAAAACCTAGAGTGTCCCCCCCCCCTTTTTTAAACTCTTTCCGCTCTGTGGGCACTAAGAGGACCTCTTTTAGCAAGCCCATTATGGATTTGGCCAGGCCCAGAATGGGGCTGCCGGGTGGTGAGAAACGGAGCCCAGACATTACCATCCCTGAAAAATTCCTGGGGATTTTTCGACCCGTCCGGATTCTATCCCGGGCCCAGAGCAATAGGCTGCCACCTTGGCCGCTCAGCCATTCGGCTAAACAATACGTGCTTGTGGCACATTAAGATTTGTTGCAAGTTCACGAGTTTTTTCGTCGATTTTTAACAATTTCTTCTTACAAATTTTCTTTGTCGATAGTTTTTGAGCGCGCTTCCGATATGTAACTTTTAGTTCAAAATTTCTAAACTTTTAAAACCACACTTAATTAACATGTTTGAAGCTTAGGTGCATCTTCCCCATACATATTACAGATATTTTTAGTTTCTGCAGCGTTATATCATGAACGTCCGCAGAAAATTTTCCAGGAGAAGGCAAAGCTTGGCGACAAACAATTACTGTATTTAATTTTTTTTTTTTTTTTTGGAGTTTTTTCACAAGTACAGTAGATTTACTGTACAGTACTAGTAAATTCACAGTAATTTTACAACTGTTAAAATTAAATCACACGTGATAAGAAACGACAGCTATTAAAAGTACGCAAAAGTTTTCTGTTCACCCAATTAAATTAATAGGAGCATTTTGCCACTCTGTATTGTGTATGGCCTGGTTATTTGTTTGTTTTTATGGTTTATGTATGCTTGGTTTGTAAACATCTTGCAAAATTTGTTACATTCTAGTTAAAATGCATTTTAAGTGTATTTTTAGGGTCTAGAAGGGATTCATCTAATTTATATTATTCCTTATAAAGCAAATTCATTTTGTACTCGAACAGCCTTCTAGAACGAATTGCATTGTACGGCCTTCCTCTTTTTCTTTTACTGAAAATAAATTTTTAGTATGGTAACAGAATTGAAAGCTATTTCTAATCATAAACGCAATTTAAATGCTTTTAAAATAACTTTAAAGTTATATTTTATAAATTAATAAATATTTTTAAATAAGTTTTAAAAACGATGCACTCAATATTTACAAATTACAATGTAACAGAAAAATTGATAGATAATAAACATAGAAAATTGCTAAAATTCTAAATATTAATTGAATTATATTGTTTCCAAATCTGGAAACAGTAAACGACAGTAATTTTATATACAGTCGACCCCCCTATAACACTGTTGATAATTCCGTTTTATATGAATTCCATGTTGTACGAGTCATTTAGATTTTACAAATACGTAAGCCGTTCACAGCCCGGCACACGTATTTGTAAAATCTAAGTGACTCGTACAACATGGAACTCATATAGTACGTAATTATCAACAGTGTTATGGGGCCGACTGGTATTTAAATTTCTGCTGTAAAATTCTAGTTGTATAAACTTACACTTGTGCTTCGTGAATGCTGAAAACAAGATTTATATTATGACTTCCATACGACTAATATGATCTTGCGCTCAATATCACATGGACAGTTTTAAGAAGGATGCACACATGCAGCGCGGCAAGGAAAAGCTGTATCGCAAACGCATCTTCGCCGCGCGGCAGCACAACCATACAGCGGCAATCCGCTTACATTTCGGCGCATGCGTTCAGTATTCAAGATGGCGAACGATACTGACACTGCCACTATCCACGTGTTTACAAATTTTTTGTACGGCTTGCTTTATTTAGCCAGAAGATTTTGTCGAAGATTCGAACGAAGATATTGGATTAGAGATATTTTCTTGGATCGATAAAGAACTGGCGTACAAAATACGCTTATTCCTCGATTAAGAACTCTCGATAAAGAATACTATTTCGAGTAAGATTCGTTTTTTTTTTTTTTTGTTCTTTGAATTAAATTATATATGATTATTTGTGTAAAATTTGTGTTAAATTTATTATCCTTTCCTCTTTATTCTGATGTTAGTTATCTCAGTTAACCTCGTCGAACTTTCCGCCATTAAAACACCACGTGATTGTATTTTCTGACGTGACTACCAGACGAACTGCTATTGGCTGATAGAAACACGTCTTGGCGACGGTCTCTGCGAAATATAAATTCAACAGACTTGTGGCACGCACAAAATCAACTTCTGCGCCGAGAAGAAGTGACGTCATTCTGCCGCTTTTCCTTCTTCTTCTTCTTTCTTTCTTATTAATATGGAGACTCTAGCCTATTGGCTTTTTCTCCGAATTACTCCGCTTGGAATTTAGGTGAAGCGGTTGGTGCGGTGAACGAAACGCTCCAAGATTTCGATACGTTGGCGGGGAGGAAGGTCTGTATGAGGCCAGTATATCGGAGTTAAGGTGCGGACGATCGTGAGGTCCAAGGTTAAAAGACGGCCTAGCTCTTGGCGGGCCCGTGTGTATTTCGGGCAGACAAGCCAATAGTGTGCGGAAGTTTCTGACGAGCCACAGTGGGGGCAGTTTGGCGAGGCGCTTTGGCGTCGAGAATAGAGGAAGTTGTTCAGGGGGGCCGTATCTGTTCGAAGTCTAGCCAATAGGGTTTCTGTGTGGCGAGACGAGGCGTCATGGTATATCCGCTTTTCCTTGCCGCGCCGAATGTGTAAATACTCCTTTATTGTGACGTCATGAATGTCGTATAAATGTGCGCATTGCCTGGTAAAGCGGCTTTGATAAACAGTGATACCTCGGTTTTCGTCGATAATCCGTCTGAAAACAATCGGTGAAATCTGAAACCGACGAAAACCGAGGCAATTATTTCCATATGAATCAATGTAAATTCAATTAATTTGTTCTAGACACTCCAAAATACATACCAAAAACACATTTTATAAAGAGTAAATAGAGTGTTTAATACTGAAAACGATAAGAAATTAATATAAAATGAATATAAAAGACTAATGTAAATAATAAATGAACGTTTAACATGATATTCAAAAAGCTGCTGGCTGTGGAAACTTTCATTGGTCCCATGATGAAGCTAAAAGGGAAGGAAACAATGGAATTGTTTGGCTTTTTTAAACTCTTTCTGCCCTGTGGGCACTAAAAGGGCCTCTTTTAGCAAGCTCATTATGGGTTCTTCCAGGCCCACAACGGGGTAGCGGCTGGGGTGAGTGATGGGGCCCTACATATCTGGATGGTCCACTCCTGAAAAATTCCTGGGGATTTTTCGATCCATGCGCATTAGATCCTGGGTCCCCCAGAGCAGTAGGCTGCCACCTATGACCACTCGGCCATCTGGCTGTCATAAAGGAGTTGTTTGACTAAACATAAGGGGAGGTAATTCTCACACAACGAGAAACAACGCCACACTGAGCAGGAAAATGCGTGGATTGCCCTTTGTTTTCACAAAATTGGCAGTAAGGTCACATCAGCATGCCAAAGAAATCTGAGACAACCAACGAAAACCAAGACAAATTTTTTGTGAAAAATCGACAATAACCGAAGTCAACAAAAACTGAGGTATTACTGTATCTGGATAAGTAAACCAATGATATACAGTGGATGATCGGTTAATGAACAGTTTGGATAGCGAACAAATTGGATAACGAACACTTTTGTGAAAGATTTTTATGGTCGGACAACGAACACTTTAATGAACAAACATAAAAAGAAGTGACGGAAAATAACGAATACTGATTGATTTTCCCTTGTCTTCAGGTAACAATTCGAATCCTTTCAGAGCATGGGAGACATCAACATTGAGCTCAACCCGATACCAATTGGATAGTATCCCTCCGAATTTTGAAACTCTCCTTTGTAATTCCAGCTTTTAGTTTACCTTTCTGACAAATAATTTTTTATAGTCTTTGCAAGACTGTTGGACGGACACTTGTTAAGTTTTGTGTCAGGGTTTATTTATGAAAGGTGAAAGTTTAACTGTCCCATTGGATATTTGTTAATGTTTTAATACCAAATTTCGAATTTCATCTGGGCCTTGCATTTAAATAATTTTTTGTAGGCTAGTTGATTTCTGTTCTCTGAATTTTTGTAAGTGCTTTTCTGAATTTTTTATTTAAAAAAGAAACTGATAATATTATGGAGTCTAAAAAAAAGGAGTGTTAAGAACTGTGCTCACCATAGAAACCGAGTAAGAGATAATAGCCAAGGTAGAAAGTGGACACAAAATGTCTGATGTTGCTAGGCAGTATGAACAGGTCTACAGTAGGCACAATCTTAGCTATGAAAGATATATCAAGAAGTCTCAAGCTGCTAATGGAGTAATGAAAATCACATCTGAGAAATAAAAAGCATTTTAGAGCTCATAATGGAACCTGAAACTGATCTGACAACAGAAGAACTCCAGGGATGTCAGAGCAATGATCATCCAAGTGGCATCCAAACCAGAATAAGGTTAATGGGGTTGGGAATCTCTACAAATACAATGCTATTACTTCCAAAAAATCCTGAAGAAAAGAGAAAATCAATTGACATTGGACAGATTCTTTAACCTCCACAAACGGAAAAACCATGACTAATAAAAATGCAAGACTGCATATACAGTGGTGCCTTGTATAACGTACTTAATCCGTTCCAGGTGCACATCCGTTAAGTGAAAAGTCCGTTATACAAAATGCATTTTCCCATAGAAATACATGTTAAAACATATAATTCGTTCCACAGCATAAAATAACCATACTGTACCATAAAAAAAATGAAAATGGAGCAGTCACCAATTATGCCAGGTAGTCAGATGTTGTGAGGAGGAGGTGGAGGAATACTTTCTTCATACATTCATACAGATACAGACTTTTTACACATTGCAGCAGGTCTCTTTTTATTGTTTTTTTAATCTGAGTCAGATTCGGGAGAGGCTATTGGAGCTTGCAGGGTCAGCTCCTCTTGTTCCATCCTTTGTTTTTTGGCAGCTGGCTTCTTGAAAAACATGTCCAAGGTGGTCTGTTTCTCTCTTCTTCAACATCTGTTGGAAATGACGGGCAAGGGTGTCATTGTAGAGATCATTGATCCTGTTGGCCTCAGCTTTGTTTGGATAATGAGTGTTGGTAAACTGTTGAACCTTTCCCCATTTGACAAGGACGTTTTTGTCAACTTTCACTCCTTCTGATGATTTCTTGCTTTGTTTCAATTGAAATAACCTTTCTGTTTTTTTAGAAGCCATGATTTGCACAACACTTGAATAAATGTAAATACTCTGCACTGAGATGATGTATGTAATAAACAAGGGAGCAAGCTGAATCCCAACGGGAGCTCTGTACTTCAGATATACTAATAATATATTCTAATAATACTAATATATTATAAAATTAGCAGATTGTCATTGGCAATGGCAAAAGAGTGGAAACATTAT
Source organism: Centruroides sculpturatus (assembly GCF_000671375.1). Taxonomy (NCBI): domain Eukaryota; kingdom Metazoa; phylum Arthropoda; class Arachnida; order Scorpiones; family Buthidae; genus Centruroides; species Centruroides sculpturatus. The sequence continues at coordinate 69,625 of NW_019384348.1, forward strand.
TTGCACTTGTTTGCAGAAAGTCCGTTGCTCGAGTCATGTAACGGCCAAACAGAAAGTCCGTTGTTCACAGCGTCCGTTATTTGAGGCGTACATTATACGAGGCACCACTGTATGTGTATTTTTACTATTACATATAAATAAACAGTAAAGAAATGTATATTTTTTTATTTTTTGCAGTCTCCAGAACGAATTAATCAAATTCCCATAAAAACCTATGGTAAATTGATAATCGGATAACAAACAGTCTTGGAAGTAATTATGTTGATTAACCGATCACCCACTATATATATACACTGTATGTTTAGCCATTTTTGACTTTGAAAATCATAACTTTTATTGTTTTCATTATTCACAATATTATAATTGAGTTTTTAAATTATTGAAATGATTATTATACATTTTAATGTTCTGAAACTACAGAAAATTTCTATATATATATATATAGAAATATATAAGTTATAGCACATATATTTATATAAATATATATAATTCATAAATCTCAATTAAAGTGTTATTTCTAAGAATAGAATGACTTAACTGTTAAATCAATTAACAATGATTTGCATGAGTTAAAGTCAGACTTTCTAGTTATTTTATAAGCACTGGATGCTTGAAAAAAAATTTGCTCATTTGTTTTGACTATATTTCACTTATAATAATATCCAGTTTTAAGAAGTATCATATAATAAAACAAAGATTTTAATTGCAAATACATATACGTTAGCTAAATATTTTAATTATTTTTTTTTGAACCCTTGGAATGCTTTCGTGGCTATTTTTTAGTCTACATACATTAGAAATATAAACTGCAGTGAAATAGAAAATTTAAGTAGAATTTTAATATAGAGTTCCCTGTAGTGTATATTAAAATTTGCTGAATAAAGGAAAAACAAACTAGGATTTTTCCACAACAGGCTTTTATTGATTCATTTATGATGTAAAAAATAGGTGAATACATAAACTGTAATTTTCCAACGATAATTTATGTTACTTCAAATAATATCAGTACGAAATAAATTTCCTAATTGTAGTAGAATTTACATAAAACAATTAATTAAAAATGGAATTGCTAATCTTTAATTTGGAAAACTTCATAGAATTCTTCAGACAAAAACTTCATTATTGAAAAATCGAATTATGAAGAAAATTTACCTATACAAAATGTACAGAAAATATGGTCATGATTTAATGAAATTTTGGACATAAGTTATGGGATTGCTTCAATTTTATAAAATTAATAGATGGTGTTTATATTGCAGATGAAAACAAAAACTGTTGAAAACACAGGTTCTACCTATAAATAAATAATAATTGTGCAAGTGATTACAATATATCTATGTCAATTTGGAATATTCTTGCTTAAAAAAAAACTGTACGAGACTCATTAAGCACATAAAAATATAATGAAATAGATGGAATTTCAAAATAATACTGATAGGTTCAATAGAAAATGTCGGGACAGTTCACAAAGCAGCATCTTTTTTACAATACAATAAACTTTTGTAGATAAAATTGCACATATTGTAGTCTAATGATTGTAAAAAATTAATTCAAAAAGTCTTGCTTCAATCTGTTTAATAGCAATGTTGCCAAATTGACATGTACATTAGATGATTATATATAGGAGTAAACATGCAACATGGCACAAATTGATTAAAAAGGACATGATTTGTGGTTGGATATGTCGACAATACGGAGCACAACACTGCTTTTTTCATTTTTTGTTCCCAACTGTAGTGTTACTCGACATTCATTACATAACATTTGATATAGGACAGAGGCAATAATTTCCTGAATCATTTTTTTCCTTTTATAAATACTTTAAATACTAAAGAATATAATAGCACCTTACACTACAACACAGTGCACACTGCAATGGCAGCAGCAATATAAAAAATTATATGAATACAAAGAGCTGATTTGTTCACTGCATAAGAATTACAGACAATAACATATATAAAAAAGTAATGTACAAAAGTTTGTTATAAAAAAATTAATCTCCACAAAAACATTTTATGATTTCTTTAGTAGAAAATGATAGGGTAGGAAGGCCAATGATGATCAGAAGATTCACTAAATTAAAATTATATATTTATATATATTTTATAAATACCTATTATATACATACTTTAATATAATAACAAAATATTTAATAAATTAATTANAACAAAAATTATTTTTTTACAAAAAGTATTGTAAATTTATAAAAAAAATAAATATTGGCAGAATTGCAACAAATTTTTTTTTTTATTTAAATCATTAAATAAATTTAAGTAACATTTCAAATTTGATAACTAAGAAAATTGATAATAAAGTCAGATTGCTAATTATTTAATTAATTATTTAAAAAAAACAAAAGAAAAAGGAATGAATTGATAGCCTTCCCACCCAATTATTGAAAATTTAGAAATATACAGTACAAAAGTGTAAAACACATTTATAATGACTTCATTTATATACTAATATCATCATATAAATATCACAAGAAACATAAAAAAGTCTCGTTTTTTTATCTTCAATATTACAAAAATTATCAATCTATTAAAAACTGCAAAATCATTCATTATAAATTTTCCTTATCAAAACAATTCAGTTTATGACATTAATTATATCAAATTGGCAAAGTTGTTCTATTTTGCATAGAGCAACAAAAATTTTTGCAATGCATTTCCCTTTTATATATATATTTTTATATATATAGCATCTACAACTTATGTGAAGACATACATATTCATAAGAAATATTTTTAAGAATTACAACTGCAATAATACATTTTAAAATGTACAGGCAGTATACAAATTTGGAATTCCTGTTATTTTGTACTATGACTTTCAGCCACCTATCTAATTTTAACATTTACACTCCATTCCTCCTGTTTTTTCTTTTTTATTTACTAGTAACATTATTCTGGGTGGAACATTATGGTCACACAATTTATCACTCTACAGGAACATCAATGCTACGATGGTTTAGTAAAACTTCCTTGAACTCAATTCTGTTTTGAACAAACTTTATAATTCCTTTAAGCAACTTTTATTTTTTTGTTTTTTTGATACAATCAACTTAAACAGAAATTCTTCAGTCTATATTACAAAAAAATGGCCAATTGTATATGGCACTTGTTAATAGTGACCCACATTTTTTGATCCAAGATACATCTTGGATATCAGACGTAATGAATTAAATGAGTATGGCCAATAATATACTTTCCACTCCAAGCTCACGTATATGAATCTTTGATTATTTTCAATGAGATTAGATGGTTAAAAATAAAACATCAGCTACAGTCACTGATGTTTCATCTGTAATTTTTCTATTGGCATTTTTTAGGGTCAATAATATTTATATTACCGATTTTTTATATTATAATAAACTATTTGTTTAACCCATAGTGTTGTGACCAGGGGAACCAAGAATTCTTTCTCGACTTGATTCTCTTGCAAGGTGGACTGTTCTCCATTGTCCACTTTCACCATTCAGACCAACAGATTGAAGTGGAGACGGCTGACTTCCTCTCTTTTTATTGCGCCTATACTTAGCGAAATCATCACCAAAGACATCACCAGTACGTAATGCAGATATCAAGTCATCAAATTCACCTTTATCTGAACTTTTAATACTTCTTATTCCATTAATAGCACCATTCTTTAGTCCATTCACTCCTTTCAAAGCACTCTCTTTACTGGACTTATCACCACTGTTGCTGCTACTTTTACGCTAGAAATATATTATAAATAGAAAAAAAATAACTTATACATTTGTTTAATTTATAAAATAAGATATAACTTTAAAAATATAAGAAAAATCAAAACAAGGTATTTCCTAAAGAATATTTGAAAATCCCTCTCTCAAATGAAAAAAATATATATTTAAAATAATATATGTCAATTATCATCATTATATTTAAATTGAAGCTTCAAAATATGATAAAAGTAATCCAATTGCTAATGTGAATAGTTTTTTTTATATAAAACTTTTAAAATTTTTACTACTTAAATCCAATAAAAATCAATTTTATTTTGAAAAAAATGATAACTGTTATTTTTATTTGTATTGCATGATGAAGTGCTTTTTTTGATAGACACTAGGCTTTACTTTACATTATTTTGTTTGTTTCTGTGTTGAATACATTATATCTTATGCAAATATCATTGTAATATATAAGATATATATATATAATAGAGGTAGAGTGGGTGATTGTAATTAAACATTGTCTAGAGAAAGATTTAGCAGTTCAAATGCAATTAAGTCTGCTTATTGTGACATTTTAGAACTTGCAGAAGACATTTTCATGAAAAAGTTAGAATTAAAACACACTAAACCTATAAACCAGCAAATTTTTATAACAAGTGCAAATGTTTTTGCCTGTCTTGAACAAGTATCATCAGGCAAACTAATCGCCAAATGCTGAAACAAATAGGGATTACCAAACACAGAGGGGAGGTGATATAAGACGAGAGAAACAGAAGGGGAAGATAATAAGATTTATAGTTCGAAGAACGACTTCCATGCTGTGGGGAAGGAGTCAACATCACAAAAATTAATAGCAATTTTTTTGCAGGTGGCCTTATATATTTCAACTTGCTCAAGATGTTTGAGAAAAGGTTGCCTGGAAGGGTTATGTAAGAGGCGTGCTTTGCAGAATTCCACATTGATGTCGGGGTCAGAGGTGTAGATAGCCAATGCCGTGTTGGCTAATCCTTTCATGATGGATGGCGTCAGTTTCAATGGTTTCATAATGGCCTCAAGGAACAGACACAAAGCTTATGGGCAGGAGGCCTCGATTAACTATATATAACTAACGTGACTTCTGAAGCAAACCGGAAATTATGTTATTTCAATTCAAAAATATTCCCTTGAAAGGAGTTAGATAGATGAATAGCATGACTCTATTGCTAACAGAAAAGTATAATGTACAGGGGGCAAGATACTACTAATTTGGGGTGAAGAGGATATATTTTTAACACCATCTTCTGGATATTACATGCATAACCAAAGAGATTACAATCAGCCTTAATATAGCCTGCTTCATTAGTTTTGTTATGTGAGGAGAAAAAACACATTTAAGATTTATACAAACAAATTACAGATCTACAAATATCATACTGTTAAGTTTTAAGCAAGTTTTAGTATCATCCATGTATTGAAAGCCTTTGTCAGAACTTGCTGTTTACTTGAAGTATAGCTAACGCAAACAAAAAGTTCTGAAAAATTGTAAATTCATATTCAAAGTAGCTCAAACTTGTATACATAATGACAAAATTCTGTACATTCTTTTTCAATATGCAATTAAAATGTATAGAATTTTTCATATGATGAAGTTGAAAAACTTCTTATGCAAATCCATTTTCTAGTTATGGACAAGGATTTCAGTATACTTAAGCAGGAAATTTTCTTAAATGGGAACATTTTATACAGGAAAAATTTTCACAATTCCTATGGAGAAAAAATTCAGACTGAAATTAAACTTCTTACATGGAAAAACTTATAATGCAGAACTTCTTAACAAAGTTTTACTGTATATTCTATGGGCATAAATATAACTATATATACAAGGTATCAGAAAAAGATCTACATTATTAAAAAATTCTATTTTAAAAAATAAAGCAGTCTATCAAAATGCTGTTTGTAGTAAAATAAAGATTAACTCAAAAAGTTTTTTGGGTTGCAGACTGCCACAATAGGTTGGCTGTGGAAGACCAAGACCCTGGCCCCTGCAACAAACTTAAATGCTATAACATGAAACAACTAAAAAATATTAGTAAATACCTCAGCTTCTTGTTTTGCTCTTTTCTCTTCTTCATCTTTTTTTCTTTGAAAAGTAACATTGTCTTGGCGAGCTTCACTAAATGAAAGTAAAAAGGAATCGAAAATTCCAAAAAATTCATCTGGTTGTATTTGACAAGGATCTTCTCCAAACATTTTAACCACAGTTTCATACTGAATAAAAAAATATAATTATTAAAATTATTAACTATTTTATTTTTCACAAAGTTCTAAATTTTAAAATAAAATAATTAAAATATTTCCAATACCCTTTGTTTCATATCTTGAAAACTATCTTCTAATTCAGAAAATCTGTATGTTGCACTAGTTATAAATTCTTTCATTACTGGAATGAATTTATCTCCTGACTGCTGAGGATGACTTCGATGAAATTCTAATTCCTGCAATTATTGAATACAATTTATATTATATGTTTCTATCATTGAAAAAGTTTTTCTTTTGCATATATTAACTCCACTAATGCAAAGTAGTATTTCTTCTTGTTCTAACAATGGCTTATTGCAGAATAAAATAATGCTTAAAAATTGAATCTCATTATAATAATAATGAAAACATTTAAAATATTAGAAATGAAAAATTAATCAACTATCTTTTATTACAAAAAAACTAAATTTTTTTAGTGTTTGTCATTTAATCCATATATAAACAAACATTTTTGGTTAATTTAATTAATCAACATTGAAAGAGAGCACCAAATTCTAGAACACTGGTTATGAGACCCGAGCACTTCAAAATAATTAGAATTTCCAATCATCACGTGTAATTCTTGATCATAAAATATATAACATGTTTGATTTAATCTTTTATTATAAAATATGGCAATCAGTTCTTGTAGATTTATTGATAGTTAGCAATTTATTTTATGAAGTAGGGTCAAATAAAAACTAGAAGAATAACTTTATTTCTCATATAACTAAAACAAGATCACTGAATATTTTTATTTTTCAACATAGTCTCTTCTATTCACAACTTCTTCCAAATTTGACCAATAACTTAATCCTTTGTGAGAAGAACTTTTTTGGTAACACAAGAAATTTGATTGAAATCCTAAATAATATGGCTGAAATACCATTTCATTTAGTGAGCTAAAAAATAGAAAGCTCTGGAAGTAAAATCTAAAAAGTATACTGGATGAGGTAAGACCTCAAGATACAGTTTTTGAATAATTGTAATAGTTATTTCATCATGTGCAGATAAACATTATCTGGAGAGTAACAAATTCTCTTTTTGTCATTATTGTTGGTTTCAGACAATATTGCAGAAGGTTATTATATGATATAGATATTACATAAAAACTACAATCATAATTATCAGTTTTTCTACTTTTTGATGCCATTATACATCATTCACACTTCACTCTTATCTAAACAGGCACTGCCATAAACTATAGACATTCTCCAAAGAATGTCAGCTGGTTTCATACCTTTTATATTCAAAAATCTTACAACAGATCACATTACTCTTCAAATAGCTGTATATTGGAGCTGCCATTTTTGAAATTGCTCCTGAAACAATGATGCTACTTATAATATTAGCAACAAAATGATATAAGGAGTGCCATACATCATATGATCAAATCCTACAGTGGAAACTGATGATTGGTTTTGATATAAATGATAAATTGATTTTTATTTGATCCAATCTTGTAATTCTGTTTAATTTTAATTTATTTGTTTCATGATTATATTTACAGCCTTAAAATATGTCATTAAAAATTTTAATTACTTAAATTAATATACTAATAATTATCAAAAACACATTTACCATTTGAACTTCTTGTAAACCAGATTTCATACATTGAATTTCTTTTGTTAATTCAGTTAAACTAAAAATTATAAAATTTGTTAATTTAAATAATATATTATAAAATCATTAAAATAAATAACTGTAATGAACTAGTTTAATATTGCTAATACAGTCGATTCCATTTAACTGGGCTACCAGTTATTCAGGGCAGTCGCTTTATTGGACCAAATCCCAAAGAACGGAAACCAAACTAATAAATTAATACGTAATTTAATTGCTTAATTGGGAAAACTTTTTGCTTAATTTGGACAGTAGCAGAAAAGGAATTTAGCAAGTTTTGATATATTTTAGGGATCTTCTGAAAATATGTAGACACTATGTACACTAATGTCGTGTAAGCGTAATAATTGGCAGAGACAAAGCAATTTTGTCTTTCACTCAGGCAGTTCAGTTTTTCTGGAGGGGGTCACCATAGCGGGACGTATCACATGGGGATCCTGTCTGAAATGGATCTGCATGCGAGCTACTGGCCCTGCTCTGGTTGGACCGGACGATCCTTTAAAAAGCGAAGGGACAAAGATCCCTGGACAATTTTTCAAGGTCTCTCAACTGAGTTGGAAGACAGCAAGAGTTTCCTTGGAAGGTATTGTGTGCATAATTACATCTAGGTTCGAACAGCAGCCATCCAATCATTGAGACCAGCATCAGAGCTGGCAGATTCTATGGACACTCCTGCCGAAGTGGCCCATCTTCAAGTAAAGGAAACTGTGTTCAAAGCAAGACTGTAAGGTGGCTTTTGGACAAACCCTTTCCTTTCTTCCTTTTTAGTTAGAACATGTTTTAACTTAAAAGGAAAAATCATTTGATCAGGAACAAATCGAACAGTCAACCCTTGTGTACATCACTACTAATATTATATTTGGCAACACTAGCATGATGCGAATCAGTTATCTATTATTGTGAGTTTGGCAAATTTATAGTACAAATAATTTCTGTATTTTGGTTTAATAAAGCATTAAAATAGGTACCTAATTATTATTTTTACCTACTTATTTATTTACCTACATATTACATTTTATTTTAGAATTTATTATTAGTTTGTTTAATTGGGGCAGCCACTTAATTAGTCCCAATGTGTCCCAATTAAGTGGAATCAATTGTATATAGTTTTAACTTATTAAATTATCAATGAATTTATGTAATAAAAATATAAAAGCTTATAAAAAAAAAATATAAACCCAAGAATTCAATATTTTAATATTAAATTTGATATATTTAATACAAAAATATATACTGTACTGTACTTAATAATAAACAAATGTATTGGGTAATTCAGAAGTTCTTTGACATAAACAGCCATTTATGCAATATGTAAATAAATATGTATTAATAATAAATACATGCATACATAAAAAAGACCAAAAAACCTATACTAAATTGAAACTCAGTTTGTTGTTGCATAAAACAAACTAAAGAAAATTTTGCATTCTTGGCATTGCAAGTGACTGCTATGTCAAAAAACTTCTGGATCATCCAGTATATTGAATTTAATTTATAACATAATTCTATTTTTATTTAATGCCAAATGATCTACAATAATATTTGCTGTTATGATGATGAATATACCATTTGTGAGGCTCCAGACAGGGTCTGAATCTTCTCTAAATTTGCTCAAAAAATTTTTTGATTATTTATTTTTACTCTTTTTATTATTTGTTTTTATTATAATTTGTAGAACATCAGAATGTCAATAAAGAACTCAAATCCTAAGATCAACAACCCGCAGATGGAATCAGAATTTGGCATTGGACTAAATGTTGATGTCAACCTCTCCTGTGACCTGAGTTGGTCTCAAATTTTCCCTAGAAACAGGTAAAAGACCAATTGGAAAGTATGAACAAGAAACTGAGACCAATTGGAGTGACAATCAATGGACCAAACAGTGAAAAAAATCTGTATCTAAAGGTATGAATTTCTTTTTGTTCCTTCTCAATCAAGTTCTCACTCAGGTTGCTCTTTTCTGTATAACTAATTTCTAACTTCCTATTTTTAAATAAGTTTGATCTAAATATTTCAGTTATTCTGATTAAAAATCAGAATTAAGATACAATCTAAATTAGTAATGAAAAATCACTAATTTTGATAAATCAGATTTGAACTTTGATTTCTTATAAAAATATGTAAATCCCTTTTTGCAAATTTTAATTTTAGAGGTAAATTCCTTATTGTATAATTATTTTTAAAAATTCTTGTCTTAAGATCCTACAGTTTTTTTAATTAATAAAAATTTATTTAAATTTACATCTCTTCTAGAGTATGATTTCATATCTTTACCACTTATTAATAAACTACACTCCTCAAAAGTGAAATTGCAATACCACAAAGGAATCCGCCAATGATTTGTGTTTCACTTTAAATATGTTGCCCATCTGCAATTTGCCAAGTCTTGTGACCCTGTTTCACTCTACGACCAACTTGGAAAGATTCACAGCATGGCATCGAAATTTGCACGAGATGAAAGAGATAAACTAAACAAGAAATTCAAGTGGCTTTGTAATGCAGCACGCAAACAACAAAATCTGGTGCACAAAGGAATGTATGTAGCTGCATGCAAATTGCAGGAACGGTAGAGGTGACAGAGATATGCAAATGATTAAGTTTGCATACACATCAGGTCCTGTGGTACCCAGTTTTAAAGCTATAAAGACCAGAAGCCAGCTAGGCTAGGGCCATAAATGCTATCAGAGATAGTTTGCAACTGCTGAACTTTCAAAGAAGCATAAAAAATGCCTCAGGGATGACAGCAAGCTGAGTACCACCAGTTAATGGTTGGAAAGCAAAGCCATGTTGTGGAACTGTGCAACCTTGGTGTGTCAATGCACACAGTTGCCATGCGTATTAAGCATGAATTGAGTACATCCAGTAATGTGTGACATGATTTAACATCTGCAAACACTCCGAAGAGGGAATGGATTGCACTAGCACATAACAGAGCACACATCCAGCAGATTTGCTGAATGGTTCATCAGGACCCATCCACCACAGCACGACATCTGGAGCCACCTGTCATTATCAATAGATGCATCTGTGTCCACCCAAACCATTTACAACAGGTTGCATGAAGTCAAGCTGATCACACAGCAACCAAGGTGTCATTAACCACTTGACACAGGGCTGCACACCTGGCATGGTGTTGTCATCATTGCCAATGGACCACTGAATGGCATCAGGTTTTGTTTACAGATGAATCCTGCTTTTGTCTGTGGAGGAATGACAGCTTTGGACAAGTGTAGCACTACCAAAGTGGACGCAGCTTGGCAAGGAATACCTCAGGCAACCACTAATTGTCTCATTGATAGCATGCGTTATCCGATAGCAGCCTGTAAAGCTGCCTCTGGGGACCACATTCGTTATTGAATACACAGGTGTATGTTGCATATCTTTGTTTTTTAATCATTTGCATATCTCTGTCACATCTACCAGTCCTGCAATTTGCATGTGGCTATCTGCATTCCTTTGTAGTGTTGCAATTTCATTTTTGAGGAGTGTATTAATGTCTTGAATTTCTGATATTGTACATGAATCTGTGTAAAAAACTACTACTTTATCTGTTTTCTTTGTAAAACTAAGTATAGTATTAAAAAACTTTATTTGAACAAAGTATTTCAATGAAACTTACTTGACTTTTGCAGCATCTCGAACATGAGGTATGTCTTCTTCCAGTTTAATAACATCTCTAAACTAAAATTTTAAAAGAATACCATAAATGAAATACAAAAAATTTTTTGAAGTGATTATTTTTTCTGACAAAATTTTAAAATATTTACCTTTTTCTCAATTGTACCAATAATGAAATGTAATAAAGTCAGATTGCGATTTATACTTGATTTGGTGTCTGCTATTCTATTAAGACTAGCAATTCTAAAACCAATTGCATTTCCTCTTTGACCTCTATTCATGTAATTACCAATTGCTAATACTAATTCTAAGAGTTTTCTTAATCTTTTACTTCTTTGTACTTCTTTTGAAGCTTCTAACACAGCTGAAATAATTTATTTTAATAAAGTAATTTAATAACAACGCTATATAATAAATAAAATTTTTTTAAAATATTAACTTTTAACTTTATGAAAAAAATTTGTAACCTTCAATTTTTGGTTTACAGTCACTAATTCTTTCTTGAAACTTCTTTTTACAAAAGAGTGTTCTAATTCTCTGTTCATAATGGACTATTCTATTAAGAAAAACAAAAAATTTATTTTCAAAATCATGCTGAAAAACAGGTGTAATATATAATAAACTCATGTAAGGTATTTATATATTTTTAAGATCTGTAAAAGTTAAATCTAAATGATATTACATATTTGGTCCTAAATTAATATAAATAATAACAATGTAAAATCTTCTTATTAAATTTGAAACCATGTCTTCCTATATACTTTGCTTCCTTAGCATGCTGAAGTTCAATTGAATAGACACAAAGCAGTTTTTTTATATTCTTTATTTATTCATTGGTCGATTTGCATTTCGGGTCTCTGGTACCACTCTTTAACCAACTGTTTACAATGAATAAATAATGTAAAAAAACTGCCTTGTGTCTATTCAATTTCACTTCATCATGCTAAGAAAACAAAACAATGTAAAATCCAATAACAGTTATAAGGAGATGTAGTAAATATATTATACTCTTGTTTATATGAGGTTGTATGTCATCAGATACTGCATAAAATTAAATTCCACATAAATTTATGCTCCACTCTAAGTACAGTGTGTCATAAAAGAAGTATTACCATTTTGTTTTACTATCACTTTTTTTTAAAGTTATGTCAGTTCTTATTTGACAGTCATATGTATTCCACATCCACATATAAATATAATTAGAAAGATTGAATAAACTACTAATAAAAAAGTTTATTCAATCTTTCAATATATATATAATGTTTTATTAAAATTTATTTAAAAACAAAATGGAAAAATGTTTCTTTTATGACACCCTGTAGTTTCAGATGATTGCCTAGACACTTATGAAGCTATTTACATTTAACACAAAAACATTAAAACATGCTTAAAACATTTCACTTATGTGTTTGCTATAATGAATAACATTTTAGTCTATTGTTTCTGAATATACAGAAAAATTTTTTTTAGTTTATCTTATTGAGTAATGGCACACTATTTGAGAAAAACTACATGCAAATCATAGTATTCACCACAGTGAATATCATTTAGTACTTCTCCCTGTTTGAAAGCTAGAGAAGTATGGTTTGCTAAACCATACTTCTCTATCTTTCATACCTCAAACTTATATCAAATTTAAGAATCAGATTCAGTGGCATTAATCAATCATCAATGGTGCACCCAGAGGGAGGCCAAGGGGCCTTAGGACCTTCCAAAAAAAAGGAAAACAAACACTAGAAAATTTTGCAAAATCTTTTCTTAATTAAAATTCATTTTATTTATATTATGATGTGTCTTCTATCTCCACACTACTTATGAATTAGCAGACACATAAGGTGAGAATTTTGTTGAATTCCCATAAAAAAAATTTTTTTTATCTGTTCAACTCTGTTCTCCCTAAAATTAAATCCTGAGTGCACCACTGTCAATTATTATCTACAGAAATACAAATCCTTACTATCAAACCCATATAAAACAAGACCTTATTATAATACATTAGTACACAACAAATACAAGAAAATTTATTATTAGTGTTGTAACGAATAGTATATTCGGCCTCAGGCTGAATACCGAATATTCGGCCAGGAGGGTGGCCGAATAGCCGAATATTCGGCCAAACTATTCGGCTTGATTAACGCACGTACGAAAATTGGCGCGCAAACCGCATTATGGCAAGGATCCTGTTCTCTATTGGCCCGCTGTCACTACGCTTCGCCAATCGCATTAATTCTTGGCAGTTGTAGCTGACAGACAAGAGTGTCATGGAAGTATGTGATAAATGATGATATCAAATAACTTACACTTGTAAATAACGGAAAAAGAAGAGAGAAGGACCGCAAAGTGAAAATGTGAAAATAAATATGAAATTGAGTTGATAACATAATCGAACAAGTCGAGGCAGCTTATTGGCACGAAATTCGCGCCCGTCAATGCCAAATAATTGTTGTCATAGACTTCGGAAAGCTAAATGCTTGTAATGAAAGTCACTTAGCATGCACGGGCGAAAGCCTGGGGCCGTTCGGGCTATCAAGCTGTCTTGAATCTGTGAAATCATAACTGTGACTTATATCGACGTCCTGTCTGTCTCTTTTCTCCGTTATCACCAGGCTATGAGTCACATAATTATAAAATGGTAAAACTACAATGGAAAAGTGACAAATCGAAAGTATCGTGAGCGCGTATTATGATGTATGCATAGGCATACGTGAACTAGAGAGATGGAGGAAAGAGAAAGGAAAGAGTAAAGACGAGCGCTTAAAAAGGATAGGCAGGGTCAGATGTTTGCGACGATTCTCGAACGAATAGGTGTACGTGTGCTGATCTTTGTAATTATAAATTGTGAATACATATGACTAATATTATTACTTTTTTTATTTTGTGCATGTTTCAAGTTATAAATAAATATAAACAAACAACACTAACTCGATAACATTAAATCTAAGTACCAAAATGATTAATTTACTGTGTTTTTGTTATTTATTACTCCTGTTTTTAGGTATTCGGTATTCGGCTGAATAGTGATTAAATATTCGGTATTCAGCCGAATAGTGAAAAATAGGCCGAATACCGAATAGTAACCGAATATTCATTACATCATTAATTATTATGTATAGACATGATAAAAATGAAACATCAATGCAAATTTGTACTTGATAATCATTACAACCATTTGTGAAATTCACTATGCTATTAAATAAAGAAATACAAATATAAATTAATTCTCCTAGTTAAGAATGGAATATAAAATTTAAGCTAAATATTAATGATGAGTTCATTATATTGCTATTAGCTACATATTCACTAATATGTAGCTAATAGCAATTAAATTTAAGTACATTATATACCATAATCAATTGTAATTTGCATATTCACATGTAAGTGAATATTCAAATTACAATTGATTATGGTATTATAATGTACTTAATTTACATAATTCATATGACTTATCAATAGCTTATTTGTAGAAAAATTTTAATTTTGACAACAAATTTCATTATGATATTCAATATTAAATATAAATAAAAATTATAAAATCAATAAATTATTTTGCTTTATTACTTTAAAGGAGTTCTAATAATAAATGTAGTTTTCTATATACAATTCTTTATTGTAATGTACTATACATATTAATTGGCTTTAATTCAAAGACTGGTTACGTTTAGATCATTACATATTTTGATTTAAAACATGGTTAAAACATGCTGTCATTGATGCTAATTTCAGATCAAATTTTTAATTTTTCAATGAAAGTGGAATTAGAAAAGTCTAAAAATCTTTCATTTCTTGGATTAAAATTTAATCAAGTTTTACATAGGTTTTAACTAAAATAACTTTTTGCAAATATTAATGTAGACTGTATAAAAAAATAAAACTATGTAAATGCACATATACAGTATATCATATCACATTACAGAAAAAAATTATAAAAGCTCAATAAAATATTAATAACAATAAAAACAACTATTTGAACAAAATGATTTAAAAGTCTTCATACAAAATATAGATCACTTGAAAGGGACATACAATACTTTTGATATGTTTGTGTGTCCATAACTTCAGACAATGTAACGTGTGTTTTCCATGAGTGGAAGAAAAGTGCTATCAAGATCATTTGTTATTTTTTGTTTTTTGGTGTGTACATATATATATCCACCAGAGCTTGGTTTAGATGAATGCTCCCCATGAGAAAGGAGGGTATAACCTTTGAGATAGACAAAGATGGGAATTATAAATACAGAAGATTTTTATGTGGGGTGTGTATGCACACATTTCTTTTCATTTATTCTGGCTGGGACAAGTACAGAATTTGTCATTAAAAAAAAAAGTCTGATAGTGGGTCTGAAATATGGGAGGAGGAGAAGTTTGTAAATGTAGCAACTTTAAATAAATTGTGTAAGTTGATCACTTTTTTCTTTGTTATATTTGTGATCAACCCTGAAACAGGAACCATCACACAGTGTATGCAAGGTTTTTTGTACACAAAGTCACAAAATTATGTACTTGAAATTCTTTATCAATTAACTTTGTTCTTTACAAAATTAAGATTTCCAATCAAATAAAATCTTGTTTATTTTTTTTGGCACGTATTCTCACAAAAACATTCAGTTAGATGGCACTCATATATATCATATTCTGAGAGTTATAAATCACTGCATAATAAAGTGAATTCTTTGACTATAAATGAAAGACTTTTGAATCACCTTGTATCTGATATGTAATTTTCTAACCTGCTAATTTCAAACAGAAATCTATCTGCTCTTGCCATATTTTCAATTTCTGCACTATGTTCTTCTAAAAGGACTTTTTCTTCTGGACTTGGCATAAATTTTAACAACTATAAAAAAATAATTAATTAATTAAGAATTTAAAAACAATTTACAACTTTCAATAAATTATAGAAAAACTAAATAATTTTATATAGAATTATTAATTCTTTTTTAAATTCAATATAAGTTCTATTTTATCAAAATAAAGTAAATATCAACGTATAATTTGTTTGCATTTAACTTTACAATTTATATTAAAATAGATTTAACTTGCATCTTACAGTTAATTCTTCAGATATGGTTTAATATTAAACTTCTAAAGCCTATAGTGCAACAAAATTGACAACAATACCATTCTTCTATTTAGAAAATTATTTTTTTTATGACCATCTTTGAATAGGATTGGATTGCATTCTTTTATAAATAGTATTATGTAAAAATGACTACCATTATCTGAGTTTTGTCAATTACATAAGTATGCGATCCACAAAAGGAATGATTAAGTATTAGGTGAAAGGAAGATAATCTTTGACATGAAATACTTGTAAAACAAACATAAGAATCTCAGATTTGGATCCAGATTCTTCAAGATGATAAGAGACTGTCTTGCCATTTAAAAGCACCCTGTTTATCAGATTTGGAAATTCAATTATAGTTAAAAAAATTATATATAGATTACTGTATATTAAACAAAACTCTTTATAAAAGATGAATACCATTTAACATTACTAATTCATAAATTTTGTAAAAATTCGCATATCTATGCTAATTTTTATATCAATCTTGCATATCCACATTTAAGAGCTTGCCAGAGTCTCAAGCTTGCCAGATATTTGGTTCAGAACTGTATTAGTGGAAACAGTGTCTTAGCAAATTCAATTAAAAGAAGCTACTAAGACAAATCTTCAGAAAATGAGAATATGACATATTTCTGATATGCTTTAAATTTCATTTCAACCAAAGAAAAATAATTTTTACATCTAAATAAATTACATAGTACTAATAATTCATTCAGCTTTCTAAGAAAAATACATTATATTTATAGTCATTTTTTAGTTCATAAAACAAATTAAGTAAAATTAATTTTGTATATTAATTAAATATCTTAAAAGCATCTTAACTTATCAAAATAGTTTCTGAATTTTAGATGTAGTAGAAGTTTTGTTATTTAGATATCAGATATCAAAATATAGATATATTAGATACAGAAGAGCTAGGGACACTTTAATCTGTTTTAAACTATCTGATTGACACTTTCTTCAAGACAAATAAGAAAAACTTGTAAAGACTTTATAGTCCTATATGTCCTATAAGTGAATTATTATTTAGATGAGTTAAATTTATAACAATAATTTCTTTGTATATATATATTTATTTTAATTAAAGATTGAACAAATGAATATAAATATTTAATATTCATTTCATATATTTTAAAATTTGGAATTAACTCTCTATTTGCTTTTGTTAAGAGATGGCGCCTAACGTCTACTTCTAATTTCTTATCACATAATTTCTAATTCTTAATTGTAGCATAATATTGCCTGATTAATTCAGCTGATGGTTGGATGATTAATCACAATACATTGGATTATTGAGATGCTTATATATATAAATCAGTATTAGATCAATTAAGAATTTTGGTTTTGAGCAGGACATCTATTGTAACTTGATCTGGGAGTCAAGTCAAAGATGGAAATTCCAACATACTTTTCATTTGTCTGAGAGATCCTTGTGTAGTCGTCACTCAGTCAGTTGTATCCGAGAGTGAATAACGTTAATTGTTAATTAACTATGTCTTTTTATGTGAAACAGTGTAGAAAACAAAATTGATATAAAAACATCTATTGTGAAGATGATTCATATAACTACAACAAGAGCACTTCCATTCAGTGGCAGCAAATGTGTGCAAGATGAAGTAATGTCTATGAGAATCTTCTTTGTTTAGATCATTTTCTGCAAGTTCTTTTTGAGTGGAAATCCTAATAACACTTACCATACTGGTATTGGAATGGAGACAAAAGTTTCTAACTGGATACAAGCAGATTTGAAAGCATGGGTCCATGACAAGGCTTTGTCAAGTTTTAGAGTATGACTTTCTAAAAACATTGTTAAATCTGAGGGAATAACAACCCAGCAATAAAAGCATCACATACATATTCACTTTTATACTCTTCAGTAGAGACAGAAGTGAAGTTGCAGTCCTTGCTTATTGCCTTGAGGTTCTGATAAAATTGGTCATTAGACTCACTGGGTTGTTGGCAATGATTAATCAGATAATGACAAGTGAAAATTTTGTTTACAGGCTTCACATATAGAGCAGTCATTCTGTAGCTTTTGATTTTAATAGTGTCTTCAAATTCAGAGTACTCTGATATATAAAAGCAGTCTACTACAGAAAGTTATCCAATTTGATGTTCTTCATTTGCAATGAAATATTTCTTAACAATTTTTTATCAATGGTTAATAATCACTAATTGTTGCTCATTGTTTGAAGCAATATTTTGAAAGTATAACAGATTAGGCCTTACATTAAAGTTGAAAACTTTCTAAAAAACTTTTAATATGTAAAATTCATGAAGCATGAAATTTTAATATGAAAAAAATTCTTGTATTTCACAAATTTTTCACATTGCAAAATAAATTACTTATTTAATTTTTAAGCCTTTTCATTATTTAAGCTTTCTTTAGAAAATCATTCAAATAAATCTCTGATGAAGAAAGTTATTTGAATAATTTATATTATTGGAACAAAATAATTGAGTAATGGGTTTCTTAAAAATTAGTCTATTTTTATCATTATTTATTTTATAATAAATTCTTTAATAAATTTTAAAATAAACTAGAAAATAATTTTTTCAAATATTAATAATAAATACACATTTATTAAAGAAATCTTCAAATAAAAATAAAGTTGTTTTTACTGGAGCAAAAAGTTTCAAAAATGCTTGAAAAACTCAAATGTTTTTGGGTTATACAACTATCCTTGATGTGTAATCCAAAAGAATGGGTTTTTCAAGAATTTTTGAAACTTTTGTTTCAGAAAAGTAGTTTAGGTTATATATTAGAATATAATGTATGTATTTTATAGATATTTTTAAACTGAAAATTTTAAATAAGCAAATGTAAATAAATTACTTACTTGTTCTACCATATCTTTAGGTAATTGTTCTTTACTATCCATACTTAATATTGCCCTACATATTTCTTCATTTGACATCCTCAGTTTAGATAACAATATAGTACAATTCTGTGCACGCCTTCCATCAATAACAGAGAGCTCCCTCATGGCTCTTACAGGTCTTGTCAAAACAGTTGGTATATCTTCCATGGAACCATTTGACTAAAACAGATATTTAAATATTTATTAGTTAATTTAAATTATCACAACAGAGATAAATCAAAATTTATATAATATTTAAGATGTTTATTTATAAATAATAAATATTAGATAAACAATGATTTTCAAATTACATAAAAATTAGANAATATGATTCATTAATTCAAATTATTAATTTAGTTAGTTAAATGCATATGTAAATTTGATCCTAAGAAGTTGGTTCTGTAGGTATGAATGATGGAATGTGTCATGTCAACAAATATTCAATTCTAACAAATGAAAAGAAACAATCATTACCATATTTTTGTGCATTTAACATGTGGTAGCACAATCTACAAAAATTTGCTAGAACAAAAATAAAACCTTGTATAACCTGTCAACTGTATATTACATTGTATAATTAACAAATATATTTATTTATTTATTGCTCCAGAAGCAGTGTTTGTGATTGCACTTTATAATTAACATATAACCTAATTAAAATGCCTCAATGTCTTTGACTAACTGTAATATATAAATTTTCATCTACAAGTACGTATTTTCTAATATCAGGACTTATTATACCGGCTTTACAGATAACGCTACAGAGTTTCACAGAAAACAATTTTTTGTTTTATTTAATATACTTATTTAATAAAAAAAAAAAAAATTGTTTTCTGTGAAACTCTGTAGCATTATCTGTAAAGCCAGTATAATAATAAGTCCTGATATTAGAAAATACATACTTGTAGACGAAAATTTATATATTAACATATAACCTGCCCCACTGTACAACTTGCATCTGTTTCAAATTGACTTTTAAATGGTACAGTTTTTCAAATCATATACAAGAAAATATGGTAATTTGGCTTTAGTTCAAGAGTTATATGTTTCAAATATTTTTAGTTCCTAAATATAGATTTATATTTACTGTAAATCACTGAATAATAATGAAATAAAAATTTTGCTTACAAATAAAAGTTGTGCATTAACTTGTCAATGGTTGCATGGATCTTTTCTGAAGATAGAACACTAAAAGAATAGTTGAAGAATTTAACTATTCTTCAAGATGCTCATTGCAATGAATTTTCAAGCAGTCAGTATTACTTAACATTATGACACACAGTATATAAATGTTATCATTAACAGCTAAAGAGTAACTATGTTGTGCACATAATTTTGAATCATGAGTGTAAATTGAACAATGTTTTCCAATTCCTCTATCACATTATCTCAAAATTATGTATTTCAAACATGCATAACTTGAACACAGTTTATTTATATAAACTAGAATTAATAATATATATTTTTTTAATTTTAGTATTCAATGGAAATAATGTAATGTAGACATAATCTAAAGTTTAAATGTGAAAAAATTATTTTTTGTTTCAGTTTTTAGGCTAGTGTCAGTGTCAAAACTGTTTTCAATATATATACAGAAACAGCACTCAACTGAAGATGGATTATATTATGATTTACCAATATACATTTTAAATAAATTAACATTAACTAAATCAAATTATATATAATGTTTTGTATACTTATAATTTATTACAAAATATTTTTATCAATAAAATAGAAGAAACCCTCTTTTGGCATTATTTTAATAATGAAGAAAAGTACATATACACAATACAACTTAACAATTGTTAGTACTTAAAGTAAAAGAAATTTATCATCAAGCAAAACTGAAACATACTATACCTAGAGATAAGCATAAAGGTTAAAAGAATATCATTAGAAGAAACAAATTTTAAATAATAAAATTTTAAATCACAGATAAAATTTCAAATTTAATTTGCATTGTTAATAAAAATTATACTTGTATCTTTATATACAGTACTAGTATATGTTACATTTTTAGAAAGATGTGTAAGAAAATTTTTTGAGAATTTCATAATATAGAGATAATAATTTACTGTATATAGTAATTATAGGAAATTATAAAGTATATTTGTCCTTATCCTTCCTTAGAAAATTATTACCTAATGATCTTTATCATTGTTTGAAAATTTTGAAGTTTATAAAAATTCTCTTTTGCAACTATCTGTAATTATTATTTTATTATTTTTAAGGTATTAAATCTTTGGGTCTTACACACTTTGTTAGATTCTTGCACACTTTTATTACATGTTTTGTTTTCATTTAGTCAAGTTTTCTTCAGAAGCATTACATTCAAGATTCTTATTTCTCATTAAAAGTAAAATAATTTTCTTTGTGTTACTTGAAGTGATGATTTAATGAAAACCAAATGTATTTAGATAGTAAAATTTTGTTTTTGAAATGTACTTTCATTTATTAATAAATGGCAAAGATAAAAAGAAATATTGAATATATTTTACAAAACCTAAAACAATTTTAAGCTTTTTTAAATATGCCAATTATATCTGATGGATAAAATAGCATATTAGCAATAAATTTTTTGTTTTAAAAAAATAATATTTACCTGTTGTTTTTGATATGCTGAAAACGTTTTATCAAAATCACTAAGGTCAATATCTTTATAAAGTTTGGAATCATCTAACTCTGTCCATATTGTTCCATCTATTTTGCTCTAAAATATAAATAAATAAATAAAAAATATATATTAATTGTACTATTTAAATTTTTATAAATTCTAACTCCAATATATGTATATGACAAAAGGCAAATTTAAGTATAAAAATACATAATTTTTAAATAAATAACCAAATAATTCTGATATAATAAAACCATTCAGTTGGATACAGCGTTGTACATCATATTTTCTTATCAAAAATGCATTAATCATATAAATACAACAACTTAAGATTTGAAGTTTGCATTGATACACATGATAAGTGATCAAATTTTTATGGTTGTGATATATATTTAGGGAATTCATATAACAATTGAGGCAAGTTAAATTTAGAAATAATAAAAATACATCATTTCAATTAAGAATTACTCAATCTAATTTCTTCACTTTGCATTCTATAGATATATATTAAAATTAAATTTCTTCTACACTAGAAGTTTGTTGTTAACAGTTTTTATTGAATAAAAAGATATTAGTAAATGAAATTGTTATAAAATTTCCATTATAATTACTGTATAATGTTTATTTATGATAAAAGAAATTAGTAACTGTTAAAGTAATCATATCATCCATACAATTTTAAATGAATGAAGTTAAAGCAATTATTTATATTATTTCTCAAATAATAGTTATTTCTGTCATGTATTATTTTATCTTTCTAAGAAATGTACTAATCCATTATTTACATTCATTTCCAAAAATTTATTTGGAAAAGTAAAAAAATTATATATAACAAATTAACAAAAAAATCTACTGAGTAAAATTTAAAATTTGGTATTTACATTAAAGTATATAGATATATTGAAGCTACAAAATGTCTTAATTTTCCATTGTTCACAACACCAGTGATTTCCATTTTGTATTTTTTGCAAGGCATAGCCTCAAATAAAAGATTGTCTCTTTAAGTGAAAATTGTTTTTGGACTGTTGCTGGTATTGTGAACAATGGAAAATAAAGATATTTTTTAGATTGACTTTTGACTNTGGACTGTTGCTGGTATTGTGAACAATGGAAAATAAAGATATTTTTTAGATTCAATATATTTATGTATTTTATATTTTAAAAATCTACTGTTAATCTCCTGTTAATATATGTTAAAAACATGATTAAATTTGTTAGTTTATTAACAGTATGTTAACAAATCAACAAAATTCCATAATTTGTCATATTATCCAGTGGCGTGCTGTCTTTGGAAGCGGTGGAAGTGCAGCTTCCCTTGTATTTTCTAAAATATAAATACATATTGTGCAATTATTTTCATATTTTAAAGTACTTTGAATTAATTAAAATTAATATTTTATTAAAACTGCATTATGTATCTTATTACAAATTTCTATATTATATGTGAAAAAAACGCTAAGATTGCTATTGTATATTCGAATATCAGTGGCAAAATGGAAACGCTGTATTCCCAATGGAAATGCTGTATTGTCGAATACGAGACAGCTTCCATGACAAATATATCTGAATGGTGTAAAGCAGCTAGATTATATGTATTTGAGCATGTGCTTTACAGAGCACTAACCTCACATGGTTTAGCTGATGGATGCTACACTGACAGGAGTTTACTGATATGTTTTTATGATAGTTCTGTATAGTTGACAGGAGTTTAAAAAAAGTCCGTTAAAATATTTGATATATTTATTCTTAAGAACAACCAGAAAACTTATCTTTTCTAGATTGGCACAACTGATACAAATTGAAAGCGCCCTTTTGGACATCAGCATAGACATTTCATAATACATAAAATTTCATTCTGTACACTCAGCAATTTGTGCATAAAGGTGAATGAAGCAGCATCTTTTGTGATGCCTAAAGAAAGAAAATGCCAGACTGGTTGCCTTTCATGAAAAGATCTCATATTCCTGCAAGAAGAAATGCCAAAAGAAACTATGGTGGATCCTAAAAATACAATCACCATACGAACGCCCCCCTCTGTCGTTCCCGTTCATTAACTGGGATAACATACAGCTTCCCTCATATGTGACTACGTTTGGGTCCTAAATATGCTCCTCATCCGATTACAGATAAAATTGACAACATCCTTGAAATAGAAGTATTATTAGCAGGCTCTCCAGTCATAGATAAGGAATTCTACCAATGGAAAATCACTCATACTCTCAAAAATTCCAAGGAATCAAAGGAGCAAAAACAAATAAGAAATAAGGTGGAGCGTTCTTGCAGGTGGATGCGCACAAATAACATAACCCTCATCAGAGCGGACAAGGATAACTCATTGGTCCTCTTGAAGAGAGACACTTACAACACACTTGTGGAAAATCATATCACAGCACACAATGCAACATCACTGACATATCCACAGCACACAATACAACATCACGTTTTACCCTGGCTTGTAGGTTGTTGATGGCCAATGCCATCAACAACCTACAAGCCAGGGTAAAACGCTTTGCCAGCACAAAAGTAGCGAAACGACTGGGGACAACCAACATTGTTAACAGCTGCACCAGACACCCCCAGAATGTTTGCATTTGCAAAAACTCACAAACTGGGAAGAGAGCTCAGACCTGTGATAAACAAGGCCAGAACACCAACTATCAATTTAGAGAAAGCTACGCACAGATTACTAGTATCTCAACTGGAAGGGTACCCACACACCATAACCAAATCGGCAGATCTAGTTAGCATACTTAAACAGATATTGACACCTCCGAAATTCATAACTGTTTTGGACTTCAAATCTCCCTTCGGTATTTTGTGCCATAAGAGATACGCTCATGCACACGATCCAAGACAACACGTTACAACGTAACATCCTAGAAATGGCACACCTGCTCTGCTACAACTCTTTCTTCAAATTCAATGGAGTAACTTACGAACAACAACATGGTGTACCAATGGGAAGCCCAGTCACAGGAGACCTCTGCGAGATTGTGGTCAGGAAACTCGAATCGGAATTCTTACCATCTCAACTCCCACACATTCTTGTATACAAAAGATACATCAATGACATCCTTATACTATGGAAGAAGATCCCAAATATCCTGACGCTAATCAATTCTATCAACGGTAACCCCTATGGATTAACGGTGGAAATAGACCAAGCCCACCCCACCCAAATGCACTTCTTAGACATTCACATCAAAATAGAGGGATCATCCATCAACACAGAAGTGTATCATAAACCAACTGCCGAACCTTTGTATACACCTGCTGTTACGGAAAGATCTGGCAACACCAGAGAGAGAGCGGCACGTGCAAGACAGACGGCCATGTTTAATGTATGCGAGTGTAGATCGTCCGTTCCGAATAAACCCTGAATAAAGTATTCAGAGTAAGTGTTTGCATTCCTGTCTTACTGGGGGTCTTAAGTGTGTCACGGACGGCGTGGAAACACAAAGAAAACCATATAAAACACCTGCAACTTCCTGTGACCCACCACAGTACAAGATGGCAGTGTTTAAGACATTAATCAAAAGAGCATATTTGCATTCCTTGTCACAAACAGCTTTCAGTTCAGAAATGCAACACATAGAGCAAATAGCTAAACAACATGGCTATCACAACATCTTATGCAAGATAAACAACAAGGTACTCCAACAACAATCCAACAACACCTCTCATTCCAATGATTTCCCAGTTAACTTCATACCAGTCACGTATAACCCAGCACTTAGGACCATATACAACCAGATAGCCAAGAAAAAGAATGTCCGCTTGGCATTTAGGAGGTGCACTACAATATTTGATTGGCTTAAGAACAGAAAAGACGCTCCAGATAACAACAGACTTCCAGGAGTATACTCTGTGCCCATCATCGATCATAGAAATAACAGCAAAGTAATCTACATTGGGTCCACTAAATGCAACTTAGAATCTAGGATTAAGGAACATAAAGTGAACATCCTACATCATAGAAACAACACTGCCCTAGCGGTATACTCCTCCAACCCGGAAATAGAGCCGCTATTCCCTCTATCCAGAATTATTCACACCACGTTTCGCACAGAAAATCTCAAATGGCTAGAGACCATATACATATATCTTAACACTCTCAGGAATAAGCACTGCATTAACTTCAAACAAGAAATGATGCTATTAACAGCATGGAAAGCCTTCCTCAATAAAACTCTAAAGTAACACCATACTGATAATGCGCAAGTCTACAATGATGACATCTGTCACATGTGACAACGTTCCAGAAAGATTTCCAAACCAACGGTTAATTCTCGACTGGAAATTCAAATTTGTATAGAGAATTTCATAGCACCTGAAGAAGAACCACATTAGGTTTGAAAACATTTGCAAAGTCCTCTGCTTTGGAGAAGAAGAACACTGATTACAGGCAGTGAAGTTGGGTAATTTATATTTATTCTGTTTTTATTCTGCTTTCCCCTCTCCCATATTGTATTACTTACAGATTTCAATGTTAAACTAGTGATATTACAATTTTGTAAGGGGATGCAGAAAAAAAACGTGTACAATTCTTGTAGAATGTTAAAAAAATGAACTGTTACTTTGGCAGCATATTTACAACTGAATTTAATGAATGAGATGCACAAGGTACAAAAAAAGCCCTAGAATTTATATTCCTTAAATTTGTCCTAAAAATTTGCCTTTCCACTTTTTTTCCAAGACTACAAATATTCAAGTACAAAGTAACTGGTTTCAACTTATTTCTACTTTAGAAGTAGTTAAATAATTAAGATATTAGGGAATTAGGGACATAAATAAAACCCTGCTGATAAAAGAGCTGAAAATTTACTTAAACAAAAGCTTAACTGAACCAATCTCTAGCTGAGTACAGTGGAGACTGATTTCTTGGTAATATAAGATGTAATAAAGACAGAAATTTTTCCTGTTCAATGAGAGTGACTGAAAAGTTGTAAATTTTGGAAATTTCCATGGACACCTGGTTCTATAACGACCAGGTGTCCACAGACAATCTATTGAGTTTAAAATATGTAGATTTTTATAACTCTAGTGAGAAACATTTAAAATTTACAACAACCCTGTTACATTCTTTGAGGTATACTAGTGATGCGACAAAAGAGGCATTTGATATTGACCAGTATTGGCACCCTCGGGATTTGGCAGTCCGCATGCATGCACACACTGCACACCTACCAAGACCATCTCTGATTCCATCCATTAGCCACTCATAGGGAGCTATTTGACTAATTGGATTGTTTTAAGATTTAAAAAGTAAAGAATATTTTATGTTATTTTTTGTATGTTTCTTTACAAAGCTATTTTAATTATAATTTTCTTTAAAAGTATATTCATACAATTGAAGAATATTTTGTACCAGGAATGTATATCCACCACACATTTTATTTAACCAAGTAAGTTTTTATTATTTTATTTATAATTTTAGCCCTTACATCGTGGCTAGCGATTCAGAATGTAATTGTGATATTAAAAACACATTTAGAGAAGTCTACAGTTTTTTCTGGCTTATCAAACAAACAAATACAAATGGACCCTAAACCATCACTGATGCACAATTAACTGATTGCCCCTGGAAGTCGGCTTCTTACAGAAACACAGCTTCCCTATCATCAAATGTCACAGCTCGCCACTGATATTATCCAAGACTAAACCAAATCATCTTTAAATTTCTTTATAAAATAAAACTAAAACTATTTCTTTGATAATTTTTACCTTTTATAATTTAATATTATAGGCCAACAATCTCCTATTTGAAATCCTCAGAACCAGATACTTTTCAAAATTTGAAATTTTTCAGATTTCAGAATGGTAGTACTGTTTTTACATACCATATACTGGCAGTGGTGCTTGCAGGCTATACAAAAGGAAGCACAAGCTATAAAAAAGGGCACCACACATTATGCAAGAAACTTCAAATCTACTGGTTGCAATCAGGCTAATTTGGCCTTGAAAACAAGGGATGTTTTTTGTTTTTAATGCCAAGTTTTAGTCAACATATGATGAAGTTGCATAGGACAATGAACAGATATTGTTCATTAATTTCTTTTTTCTTTTATATTTGTAGAAAAGGCTAAAAGTAATGAATTTTCTGTTATTTGTTGATAATGGAAATTGGGGCCTTCTTGGAGTTTAGGAAAAGGGCAACACAAATGAAAAGGGAGGGGCGTTTGCACCAAGTGCCCAACATAAAGGTGTCACTGTATATTGGCATCTATAAAAATAAGGATTTTCTAGAGTTTCATTAATTAATTACTGACATGACTGATAATGTCAAAATGTCAAAAATTTGAAAATGTTTAAAGAAATGTCTCTTTTTGGACATTTTCAATGTCTTCCAAGTTGAAAAATTATCTAAAAATAAACAAAATAGCCATGAAATGAGCAGCAAAGACACATCCAATTTGTAAACGATAGTTGTTGTGCAGAATAATGTTACTCCATGAAAACTCTTTGGTTTTTGGAGATTTTTGATTTTCAGAATTTCAGATAAGATTGTCAACCTGTATATTAGTTAAAAATTTTTTTATTTTCATTCTGTAATACAACGGATAATATTGCTTTCATAATCATATAAAAATATGTAAATTAAGACAAATTTACCTCAGGCAGTTTTGACCAATTAAAACATTTTAGTGGATTTGAAGGCTTTGGGATGTAATTCTTGACTACCCGACAGTAAGTGGATCCACGATTTGTTCTAGAACTCATACCTGGATAAGAGGGATTCATTCCTATATAATTAAAATTATATGATCAATATCAATAAACTCAAATATTCCTATTAAAAGTTTTAATTTTTTTAACCTTTTGTCAGATGTTACCTTGTCCTCAGGATGGTATTTTTTTTCTTATGTACACCACTGATTCCAAGTGCAAGTGATCAGCCTGAAGGGTAGGTGTATTTTCGAAGGGATGAGTGAACTAAATAATACAGGAATAAGGGGTGTTTTGGTATCGGAAAACAGTTGCTTTTTTGGAAGAAATATGTATAACCCATCTTCATTATGTATTGTGCCTGCTTGTGTTATGGTAGATGTGTGGAAAAGATGTATGTAATTATTTCATTTTTTTCTGCTATTTTTGCCTTTCTTACCTTACTTTTGTTAATAAACATTTTGAATAAAAAAAAAATATTTATTTTTGAATAAAAGCAAACATTTATTTTGTATTTTAAATAATTAATAAATTATATGTTACAACTGTTAAGTTTGTGCTTTTATATTTTTTACTATAAATTACTCGATTTGTTCATTTTTACTACTGATTTGTACAACTTTTACACTTTTAATTGCAAGTATGATATTTTTATAGTTTTATCCAACTACAAGACATGCCTCACATTCTTCAAGATAATCTGGAAGAAGAGGTGCAAAGTGCCAAAACCACTATACAAGATGAAAGTGGAAAACCTAAGAAAACCTAACTGTGGAAAAAATTTAGAAAGTGATTGCAAAAGTCAATATCAATGTGTGGCCCAATGACAACTCAAATAGTGCTCAAAGTAGTGATATGTTATATTGTATTTTTTCCCTATTTTCCATATTCCTTTGTATTGTATTTTGTGTATATATTACCTTTTCAAATAATAATTATAACATATAATAATGAAAAAAACAATGGTAAATACTATTTAATCTGAAACTGTCTGTCCCCAGCACAGGTTGTGCCTGCTCATTTTAAAATACAGATTGTACCTGACGAAAGGTTAATTATTGTTTAAAATTTATATTAAAATTAAATATATGTATATTGTATTGCAAACATCAAAATAAAATTCTTTTAAGTTTACAATCAAAAAAAAATTCTAATTCAATAGCACTAAATTCTTTTTTTTTTTTTCAAAGTTTAATTAAAAGAATTAGTAATAAATTTATGATGTTCTCCATTTGTTCAATCCATTTTTTTTAAACTCCAAAATTTTATTGTTTACTAATTTTACATGAGATGATCAAAAACTAATTTTATAAAGTCAATACCACAGATAAATTTATTGTAAAAATAAAAATATACAGAATTTATCTGCAAGCAATATCCTATTTCTCAACAAAATCTATCCAGTCTGCCCAGACATTTATAGTAACACATTGCACATTGTAACAGTTCTACTATTATTGTTTTACTTTCGTCACTGCGCATGATGAAAACAAATGAGATGAGATCGTAACACAACTGTGTTTGTTGTCTTCCTTGCGTATAAGGTACATTTCTCAACAACACGGCTAACGAAGGAACAACTAACTGCCAACCATCTCACTGAGTGAGTTCGAACTCTTCTAGAAAGTGATGACTCATACCACCCGGGGTTCATTGCTTGTTTTTCATAACAGTTAAGATATGAAGGGTGGCGTTTGCCACAGAGTATCCCCCCAGTGAGGGATGAGCGATACAATTGATAGCTTCTTGATAACAAGTACTGAGTTCAGCGTTAACATGATTTTCTTATATCGCAAGTACTTTTGACGAGTATTATATCATCGTCCTCAGGCAAAAAAGAACAAATTTGAAAAAATAGAATGTGAAGAGTGTTCCAAGTAGAAAATGGAAAATTTTCTTGTCAATTTTTAAATTATAATGTTTGGTAATTCCATTGGTAATGTGCAACAAGCTTTTGCGGGCATTTGAAAGATCTTAAATCCACATGACTAGCAGCGCATGTGCTGAGGAGCGATCATACTAATTGTGCGACTCTTGGCACATTTTGTTGTTTAAACGCTGGTATAAAGTAATCCATATTTCGGGCAAGTCAAGGGTAGTGACATTGCATGCGTCCATGGTCATTGTGAGGAGTGATTCCCAAATAAATGTAATCCTTCTGTTATTACAGCACTTGAGCAATGCTGTCTTTGACCATAATGGGTTATAGCCCTGCTGTAGAACTTTTCTGGCAAGCTCTGTGGTTTGTCTTCCTTTGTTTATATCCTCTTGATGTTCTGTGAGGGGCAACGACAAGAATGCTGGCTTGCCATAATACCCAGGAGAACTACTGCAAGAGCGTCGGTCCATTTGGAGGATTCGTGTGCCATTAGCGATGCCTTCAGGTGTCTGTGCAATCATTCTATTAAACTGTTTGATTGGGGATGGTATGCTGCTGAATGGATGCAATTGGTGTTGAGAAGTCTGGTCAGTTCTCGGAAGATTCAAACTGGCGTCCTTGATCAGTGGTGATGGTAGTAGGGCATCCGAATCTTGTGATCCAACCTGAGAAAAGGCTCGGCATATTATCTAAGCAGATATGTCGACAATTGGGATGACCTCTGGCCATCTGGTAAAACAGTCAATCACTGTAAGGCAGCAGTGTTTCCCATCAGCTGGCAGAAGTGGTCCTATCAGATCCATGTGAAGATGGGGAAATCTTGCTTCTGAAAGTATAAACTTTCCTATTGATATCCAGGCATGGTGGTGGATTTTTGATTTCTGGCAGGAGATGCAATGTCGTGTCCACTGACAGATGCCTTGCATCTGTCAGTGGACAAGACAGATCTTCTGCATGCCTGGCCAAACATAATGGCTTGAAATTAGCTTAGTGGTTGCTCTTGCTCCTGGATGCGAAAGTCCATATAGGTAATTGAATGTGGTTCATTGGAGATTATGCAGCACGAAGGGGCAAGGGATTCCGGATGATGTGTCGCAATATATATCGATTTATGGTTAACCCATAATCTTGGAGGTGTTGGAATAAGGTACAAAGATGAAAGATGTGTTCTTCCTGGGAGCATGATGATATTAGTATGTCATCAACAAAAGCATATATGAAGGAGAGTTCTCTGGTTACTTTGTCAATGAACCATTGGAAGGTTGTGGATGCTTTGCACAATCCAAATTGCATCCTGGTACTCTCGAAAAAAACCAAATGGTGTCATTATAGCTGTTTTGTGCACGTGCGGTGGATAAATGGGTATTTGATGATAGGCCTTGATTAAATGTATATGGGAGAAGATTTGTGTTCCATACAGTTCTGATGTGAAATCTGCAATGTTTGAAATGCCGTATCTGTCCTTTATTGCACCCTAAACGCACAAACCATAATCTCCCACAGGTCATCAATCTCAATTGTTTTTCTTAGTGACCATGTGGAGTGGTGATGCATAATTACTTTTTGATGTTTGCATATGGCCAACAGCTATCATCTTATTGAATTCAGCCTTAGCAATTTTAAGTCTATCAGGTGTTAGACAACGTGGTTTTGCAGTTATGGGCAGACCGATGGTTTATACATTATGTATGACATTGTGTTTTACAGGTTGATTAGGACTGGAAATCTGGTGATCTCAGGAAATTCTTCCAACATCTTATGAAATATGAAGTTGCCAGTTGTTATCTTAATGAAATAAATGAAGGTTCTAATAATTTGTCTGGAGAGTTCACCTTTATCTTAACGTCTGTGAGACACTTGCGTCTAAGATTTGGTACCAAATGGAAATGATACAAGAAATCTGTGCCTATTATTGCCATTGACATGTTGCAAATAAGAAATTTCTGGTGAAAAATTTTCTTTAGCCCAAAATTGAGAGTGAGTGTTTGCTGGTTGTAGACATGAATTGCAGTTATGTTTACAGCTGTCAAGGTCATTTGAGGTGCACACTTCTTTTGTGATGAGGAGGCTGGAAAGATTGATACATTGAAACCTGTGTCAATGAGAAAGTTTATGTTCATTCCCTTGTCTAGGATGAACAGGCAATGAGATTGTTCTGGCAAAGTGCATGTTACCTCTATGCTTCACTGCTCTTGTTTCTTGAAACTGCATGACGGAGTACATTTTTGTGCCTTTGCACCGAAATGGTTGTGGTATCAGCAGTAGTTGTTGATACTGTGGTGGGTTGAACTGTTGCAGTATCCTGAACTGCTGCAAGAGCATTGAGTAAAATGATCACTGCAATCCCGACGTGCCTGTGTTAATTTATTGATTGTTTCTACTAGTATTTTGTTGGTTACAGTTTTAGGTTTCTCAGGTTGCAACACTGAAGCTATTGTTGCTGAGGTTACTTCCATCACGCAATCTGCTACCTCTGCTGCTTTGTCCACATCGAGTGGGGGTAATGGCAGCTAGGATAGATTGGATGGAAGTCAGAAGGTGTTGTGTGAATAATTCTAGCATAACTGTATCTGGAATTTGAAAATTTTCCACCCAACACTTAAAACATGTAGTAGTTTGGAGGGTTTGCAATCTCCTAGCTGTTCTCCAGCCAATAGTTTTTGTAACTACTGTTGAGATGATTTGGTGGATCATTTAATAAGTTCCACCTTTATGTGACCGTATGGGTCTGTATGATCCAGAGAGATAATAAAGTCTCTAACCAATGATGTGACTTCTGGTAGTAAATGGGCCACTACTTAGTTGAACTTTGTGGCACTTTCGTGATTGGCTTTGGAGATCCTAGTGCAAATGTGCTTTCACACATGTGGAACTTCTGGTTCCACATGTGTTGGAAAAGTTGTGTGGAGGGATTTTTACTGCTCCAGTCTCGGCCATGATCTGATTACTGAAATCTTGAGGAAAGAGGAACAACATACCTGATGAAGGTTCCAATAGGTGGATTTCCTAGTTCTTAGTCAAATTACGTTCTTAGTCTGGCTCACCAATGTAGTGGTTCTACTATTATTGCTTTACTTTCGTCATTGTGCGTGATAAAAACAAATGGAACAAGATTTAACACAACTGAGTTTATTGTCTTCCTCATGTATATGGTACATGTCTCAATGGCACGGCTAACAAAGGAACAACTAACCAACAACCATCTCACTGGGTGAGTTTGAACTCTTCTAGGAAGTGATGACTTATACTACCTGGGGTTCGTTGCTTGTTTTTCACAATGGTTAAGATGTGAAGGGTAGCTTTTGGCACAACTTTAACAAGCTTGTTTATCCTGTCCTCAAAAATTCCTGTCCCTGATGTTGCCTCCACTCAATGATAGTTATTGCTTGTTCATCAGTAGTGACACAACGATCATATAGGTGTTTCCTCAAATGTGAGAAACCATAAAAGTTAGAAGGGCTGAACTGTATGAGAGAAATGATGAATATCCCATTGAAATGTCTGTAACAAATTCACATTCTTGTATGCCTTACATAGCTTCCAGATGTGTATATGGCATGGTATAGGACTTGTCATGGAGAAGTAAAAAGCTTCAGCTAAGGAATCTAAGATGTTTTTCCCTAATAGACTCTTTTAAGCTTCAGCAGGTAGCTTTTTTAACTCACAAAATCAAATAACTATTTTACATATACTGTACTTCTTTACAAGATCACTTTTCTAGCCTTGTCACCATTCAGAAATGCTAAATTATAACTGTTCACACTTATGCATCATTCTAATCATCCAAGTTGACATTCTATCTTCAGATCGACAAATGAGAATAATTTGAATGCAATTTGAAAAACTGTAGATCTCTAAATTTTCACAGCTGTCTGTCCTTCCTTAATCTTGAGAACTGAGTTAGATAGATGAAAGCTTTGGGGCAGGAGGCCCTGATTAACTATACACAAACTTCTGATGCAAACCAGAAGTCATGTTATTTCAATTTAAAACTTTTCCCCTGAAAGCTGTTAATAGATGACCAGCATGACTCCATTGCTAACGAAAAAGTATGATATACAGGGATAAGACACTACAGTATTAATTTGTGGTGGAGTACATTTAAAATGTACTCCACCACAAATGAATACATCAAAAATATGATTAAAAATTGTAGCCTGGCATTGTGACACTGTCACAATAAATAATTGCTCATTGACTGTTATTTTGTTTAGCCAACAGATCTTCTGTACCTGATAATGGAGCCATAAATAAATATATTTGTAAATGTAAGCATTGTGAAGCACTATAAATGTGACAATAAAACATTTTTCAAATACCTGTTTATTGCTTACTAACTTCCCATTTTTCAAATACCATGTTTATTGCTTATTAACTGTGTTCAGTGATACCGGGCATTCATTACAAACAAACTATTTTTGGATTTTGACGTCTCAAAAATCAAATGCACATTAGATTCAATGGTGCATTAAAATTGAGAAAATATGTTAAAACAAAATAAAAGTTTTCAAAAATATATCTAAGACACAGCTTTCCCACTGAAATAACTTTTGTCATCATAAATAAAATATCTTAATTTAAATATTAAGTATACAAAATTAAATGCTTCTTTTATATTTGAATGTTTGTTTTCTAACAAAAATCTGTTATTTAAATAATAAACGGAACATTGTCACTGTTTTAATAATTGTTCTCCCATACATAGATTATTGTTGTTCAGACAAAATATATTCAGTTCACATTTCATGATTAATTTACAATTCCTTTCAAATTTGGGCATCATTTTTTAAAAAGAGCTAACCTAACCATTTTCCTTTACTCAACCAAGCATTTAAATAAAAAAAGAACAAAAAATATATTTGTATTTATAAACAAACAAATTATTAAACTTATATTACACATTTTGTTATTTATAAAGAAAATACAAAAATCACTATGTAAGAAACACTTTACACTTATATAGTATATTTTAAGAAATTAGAATAAATTTTATTATTATCTATATCAATATTTTACCTGGAGGAAATGGAGGTCCAGGTGGAGCTGGAGGTGGAACAGGTGGCATTGAAGGAAGAGGAGGAGGTGGTGGAGGTGGAATTGATCCTTTAGTTCCTGGTGTTTGATTAATACCTGCTTTGGCATCATCTGAAAGACTTCCATTTTTGACTAGACTTTCTACTTGACTACGTTGTTGTCTTTCGGCTTCAAGCTATTAAAAATTTTTTGTTTATAAACAAAATAATGTTTTGCAAATATTTAGTATTTTTATACTGGACAATTCACTTTCAAAATATACAATTATTTTATTAGATTATATTATTTCATACCAATTGACTAAGTTCATTCACACGATATTCTAATTCAGCAATTTTTTGATTGGCTTCCAGGTGTCCGACAGTTTCCTTTTCAAGTTTAGTTTTCATTTTATTCATGCTAACTTGTAAATCTTCCTAATAATTAAATATTTTCTTTTAATTTTAAAATATTTATAGAGTATTATCTAAGAAATTTAATTTGTATTATTAAAATTTTTATAAAATTAAATATAATTCAAATAAATTGTATTAATAAGTATATCATATGTTAAATTTTTAACCTTTTCTTGCAATTGCTGTTCTAGTTCTTGCTCTTTTTTGCAAAGCTGGCAGCTTAATTCAGCATTTTCTTTTTCCATAGTTTCAGCTTTCTCTTTTGCAGACCTTAATTCTTCTTCAGTAGCAAGTCTTGAATGTTTAAAATTCAAATAATTCAAATAATACTCATAACATATAATTTAGAATTTTAATAAATACTATCACTATTTAAATAATAATATTACAAAAATTGTCTTACAGTTGAACTATTTCTTTAACATTTATTTGCAATGGAGCAATGTCAGGATTATCTCCATTTTCACTTTGAAGAATAATTTGTTGAATAACACGATCAAAAAGTAACCAATGTTGAGGACAAGCACCATAGTCCACTAAAACATTTCAAAGTGTAAAAACTATGAAATTATTTAAACTATATGTAAAGTCAAAATATCTGCATATTAATGAAATTAAAACCATTCACTTATCATAATAAGCAGAAATTTTAACTAAATTTAAACATGATGCCAAGTTTAGTTCATTTTGAAAATTAAACTGTATTACTTGTCATGAAAAACACAATTAAATCAAAAATTAATCATTAAAATAAGAGATACAATATTATTACACAAATATATAAGTAATAATTAAATATTACATTTGGTAAAACTGCATAATATTTTTGATTGAAAGGGTTTGAATTTTTAAAAACAAAATAATAATAAACTGAAATCTTTAAAACTTTGGATATTTAGTTGGATTATATACAGATATAAGGAAGTATGCAATTTACTAATATTATATATAAATCTAAGCTGAAAACAGAACTCACAAGTAGCAGCATGGGTTCTATTTTCATTGATCATTTGGTGTAAGTTTAAACTTACACCAAATGATTAATTTTCACTTGTAAAAATGATAAAAATTTGCATTTTAAATTTATAGTATAAAATCAGTTGTATGTTAAACCAAAAGAATTTTTTACAAATGTTTAAAATAGCTAATGTTTTATCTTTTCTGTAACATCCTATAAATTAAACTAGACTAATTTCCATTAGTTTAGGTTGGTTTACAAAAAGTCCGTTTTATTAGAGCTCACTCATAGGCTCCAATAAAGCAGATTTGTTGTTATAAATCATCATTATTCTCAGAGCTGTCAAGAGAAGATACTTGGGATTTTTCCCTAGGCCAGGAACTTAAGAGCCATAGTGATTTCTACCCCATAAAATTAATGTTATTTTTACTAACAGAAAATAAAATTTTTAGAACTGCTTTCCATTAATAAAGAAACATTCTACATACTTCATTTGTTCAAAAAACAAAAGGCTAAAGCAGCCCATTAATTGGCAAAAGGAGCCCACTCTATTCCTGGCCCCCCATACAATCTCTCAACAGTCTGATCATAGCATTAGCAGTTTTTGGCATCCTTGGCAAACACTTAAAGTGATACATCTTTTTAACTTTATTTTAAGTAGCAGAATAATGAAGCTATATATATTGTAAGAAATAATTTTATTATAAATAAGAATTTATTATAGAAAAACAAAACATAACTTCAAAATAAAATATTCAATATGTACAAGCTGGACCTGAATAGCATACCTATAACTCTGACCTTCAGATATAGATAGAGCCACAACTTTTTAATTAATATTTCATAAAAATACCTGACCATTTGTATACATAACCTATGTACAATACATGTTACATGCGCAACTGATTAATATATAAATGGTCTGCTCATCTGCTGCTAAATTTCCTAAGGTTATTGAATTAAAATATTGTAGCTCAATCTAAATCTGAAAGTCAGAAATATAGGTAAATTATTCAGGATCACTCTCTATTCACATACATTGAGAGGAAATGGCAGTGATGCATTGGAGCAGCAAAGGACGCCTGATATTTTTAGTTTTTTTAGTCCACAGTGCATAAATGTTTGCAAGACATGGTGGATGCTTGGTGTTCCTCATGCCTCACATTTTTGGAACTTGCTCCATTGTGAATGTTTTGCTACAGTTCTGCCCTGATTATTCTTACTGCAATTTATTATAAAAATTTTGTGATTTGTTATTTGAATTTAGAGAGATTATTCTACATTCAATTCAAATCTAGTTCTTTACACTATGTATTTGTTTTTACAATACTTATTAATAAATTAAATGCTATCCTTTCTTTGTACGTTTAATTAAAGTGTCAAGCATTAACACCACAAGACAGAATATTATGATAATTGAATGTGTTGCACATAAAATACTATATTCATATTTTTCAAGCAATCATAACTAAATCTTCAGAATATGCACAAATTAATTAGATATTATAAATCTATAACATCTAGTTAGCAAACTTAGATAATATTTTTATAGATTTAAAAATATTCTTGATTAATTCATGATTATTATTTTGTAATTGCATTTTGTAAAATTGATATATTTATTTGTATTTTATCTCAAGAATAGTTTCTATACTAAAAATCTGAATTTAAGTAACTTCATAACCAATATAATCCAATATACTATGTAATGATATAATAATTAACTTTTAAAAATTTCTATATGACATCATTAAACTGTATTTTGGATAATGTCATTCAATATCAAATTTCAGTGTGTAAACTATCATTGAGACAACATATAATTCAATATATGATTTTTTTCATTTTATATTATAATCAATCATGATGTAAATCCTTCAGATCATTCATTTAGACCTGTTTTGAGTCATGAATACAGAAATCTCAAAATGCAATCTTCAAACTACATATTTTAGATTCTTAATTTATATCATACAATGTATATACAGTTGACCCCCCTATAATTACGGTCCCTATAATTACGATTCCTATAAAACTACGAAAAAATATACGTATTTTGGAAATGTTGAGTCGGATTAGTGTAGAATCGATTAATTTTATGGAAGAAAACCTTTCAATCACCGTAGTCCGTAAACTTGACACGTGCCGGGCTGTGATTGGAACGACTTGTAAGAAATCGGATTCCTAATAAATTGGAACGTATCTATATCTTATAGGGGGGGTCGACTGTATTCATAACATTACTCATTTATTATATCATGTTTGCATACATACTGTAGATGTACAAATATGTCTGCAAACATGAATGTAAATACAGCTTAATTCTAATTTCATATTCACACTGGACAAACTCCAAATACAGTGGTACCTCAGGATACGAAATTAATCCGTTCCGAAACTGAGATCGTATCATGAAAATGTCATAAGGTGGATCATCTTTTCCCATACGATTACATGTAAAACCAAATAATTCGTTCCAACGCGAAAAACATACTCAAATTAAAGCCAAGTAATACATTAAAAAAAATAACTGTAGTAAGAAAAACAAATGAAAAATGCGAACTAATGTAACGTCGTATGGTGAGTTTTTGTTCGTATCGTGGAGCAAAAATATGTTCGAATTTCATGTCGTATCCTGAAAATTTCGTATGCTGGGGCGTTCGTAACCTGAGGTACCACTGTATTAAAAACTTATATAATATAATATAGTTATATAATAAAAACTAGAGATCATTTTCTTAGTTATTTCTTTTTGTAGATTTAAAATAAATTATTTAATGCATTACTTGTTCATTCTCTTATTCCTTCATTAAAATTTTTACTACACTCGGCAATTAATTTTAAAGATTGCATGACTCGAAAATCACATTGAACTCATCACCATTAATATTTGTCCACTTTTGTTTTATATATACATTTGTAATCCTATACAGAGTATGAATATAGTTATATGCTAATTGTAACTTTATTTTTTATCATCTAAATTTTTTTGTATAAAGCATTATCTTAAATATTAAATAAATTAATTAAATTTTACAATTCTAAAGAATATAATCTTTCATACTTAGAAAATTTACACTTTTTTAATAGTAGTAAACTATTTTAGATTATTATTCTAATAGAAAAATTTGTATTATATACTTGTATCAAATATCTAACACTAAGTTTTTCTATTAGAATAACACTATTAAACATTAATAAATAATTTATTTTATTAAAGAATCAATTATTTTACAATATAAAAATGCTATATTTAAGTACAGTGTGTGACTGCATTCATAGCTTATCTTAAAACATACATTGTAAATGAACAAATGTTATTTATTTATTACATTCAATGCCAAATAATGGTAAGTGAGTGCCATTTACCAATCTGATTTTGAATATGATCCCTAGTCAGACATTATCAATGTCTTTAAACTCTCTGGATTCTGAAAAATAAGATCATGCATGGTCATTCAAAACTTACATGACCATGCATGATCTTGACATGAAAATTGAATACATTGACCATGCATTCAAATTTTTGCATATATTCAAATCTTGGGCTTAAAGGTCTTGCATGACTTGTAGTTTATAAGGATAGAAGTGAGGATCCTGATGCAAAATTTTCTGAATGATCCATCTGAAATCTGCAAAGCTGCAGTATGTTACTGAGTAGATCATCTTGGGCTCCATGTGATTGCATATGAAGTTTCAATCATTGCCAGTGTCTGCACTGTTCTTTCACTCAATCCTAGTTTATTATTACAAACAGATGGAATAGATCTAAAGCAGTCATGAGCAACCTGCAGCCTACAAGATCCTATACATACCCCAGGGCTTTGGTAATGTTATTTTATTTTCCTGTTTTCTGTCTCATGCCATTATGCAACTCTGATTAAGTTGATGATCATGACAAAGAAAATTCAAACTAAACTTCACTAGTGAAAAGATGAGAATAAACTATAAACAGTCAACTTGCATAATAGAAATCACTATATATTGTAGTTTGCTTCATTCAAAATTCATATTAACAATTTTCAGGATCAAGGTCAAGGTTGTATGATTTACAGAATTAAGGATTAACAGGCAATAGAAATCTCTAAATTATAATATTTTGAATTAATTTATTAAATAAAATTAAATTTATTTACAAAAATAAATTAATGATCTAAATGATTTTTAAATCAAACAAACTGAGGAGAGACAGTATTTGCCATTTAAGTGTGGAGCAGTATATCGGAGTGATTAAACAAAACAAAGCTAAACCAAATCTGTGATCTTTTCTCTGTTGAAGACTGAAAAAGTAGAAAATATTTTTTGGTGCCATAAGAGTAAAAAAAGGAACCAAAGTACTGTATACACCCCCCATGAAATACAAATTAGCATGTTTTCATGGGACCACATCCATTTAAAAGGGTGGAAGTCCTTAAACTTTAACCCCTATTTTCTGAATACAGTAAAATGGTCTGCTAAAACCATATGTTTAAATTGCTCTACAATTGGAGGTTGAACACATCTTTGCTTACTTTTCTTTTCCTGGTATTCTTATCAGGAAAAGAAAATTATTCTACTCAAAACAGAACATTTATTACAGTACTCCTTTGCTTTATACACTTTTTGACGTTGGTAATAAAATCATTATTGGAAATAGGATTATTCCTTGAGGATTTTAAAGATAATTTACAGTTTGATTTAACAAAAGTTTTGTTCACTTTATCATATGAAAATTAACATTGTGACAATGACATAATTTGCTTTAACATGCGAACTTGCTTTATCAATGTTTGTTTTAAGTCAAATTGACTGTATTACTAGTTTGCATATCATTAGAATATATAATTTTAGTACCTAGTGTAGTGGCAGTTATGGAGTATGATGATATTCAACAAACTTAAAACCTGCAACTCCACAAGAAAAAATGTGTACCCTACCAGAAACTTACAAAGTTCTCGCAGCCATCATTCAGAAAAGATTACTTATCACTGATCTAAAGGAATGGACTAACTTATGATAGTGTGAACATCTGGTATGTTTCCATGATGACCTAAGTCGAAGGGTTACTTAAATATACATTCTGTAGCAAGTACACAATCTTGTTATTTTTTTAACTATGTCTCTAATACAAAACCATGTTATTCTGTGGCTGTCTTTTCCATGTAAAATGGCAGCTCAATGACAATATCTTGCTACTAATATTGCCATAAATTGCATATCAATATATGCTATGAATGCAACCACATTCTGTAGTACTAAACTGAAGAGGCTTATTACAATTATATAGTTTTTTCTATTTTTTGTTGTTTTTTTCATGTCATTATATGTTAAAATACAATGTAAATAATTATTTAAAAGAAATAATTTACATTCTAAAATTCCTTTTGAATTTCATTATCTATTTAATTATAAAAAAAATAATTACATGGAAGGAGTAAGCTGTGTTGCAATAAAGACATAAAATGAGGATAGGCTGCTGTGTGTGTTAATTTTTTCCTTAATACATCAAACATTCCAGTTGCACTTTTTGTATCTACATGTACCTAAATAAATATATTTTTAATTAATAATAATTAAACTTCTAATAAAACTAATTTTAAAAATTTCAAAATCTTAATAATCTGTCTTTCCTTGAAATAACATAGATAATATTAAAAATCAGAAAATATTTCACAAAAATTAATGTATTTCATGACACATCCCCAATATTTTAAACATGGTTAAATTCTGCTTTATTGTGCTAATACATTATTTTGAAGAATGTGAAGGGAGCTTTTATATAACTCTAGGGAAAATAAGAAAGAAAAAATATTAATCATAAAAACTAAAAAATAAAAAAATATAAAGATGACAGTTGTGAAAGCAGTAACTTATATGGTGTCATTGAAAGGAAGAGATGAAAATAAATGTTGTGTAGATGCAATAAGTCTAAGGACTGGATTGAAAGAACATATGGAAGATTGTAAGAAAGGAAAAATGACTACTGCATTTATGGAACAAGTGTTACAGAAAGACGATGAAGTTAAAAGAAAAAGAAAGCAGAAATTTTAGAGATATGAGACAATAAAAACAGTGTATGCACAGAGGATCTCAATTTGGAAGAAAAATAAGGAATCAGTTTTAGTCAACAGTAAAGACAGAGCTAGCTTAGCAGCAGCTTTGAAGTGTATACGAAGAAAAAGATTTAAAGAAAGATTGTAAAGTTTAAAGAAATTAATCTTGAATGCACAGCTTCAAATAAATTTAATAAAACTGTACCAGCAAATTTACAGTTTACAATATAATCAATAAAGAAAAATAATGTTTTATATTAATATAGATATAATTTTAAAATAAATTTTTATTAAAATTCTATGATAAAAAATAAATTATTATAAACATTTTACCATGTCAAATTTCCTTCCCATTTCTTTTTCATCCTCATTTCTCACCATTTCAAATATATCTAAATGCCTAAAGATAAAAATATATATATATATATATATATTTTAATAAAAGACAAGTTGTAATTAAATTATTTCTATCTCCTATTAAGAAGTAAATTACCTATCTAAAGTTGCATTTTCATGTTTCCGGAGCTTATCAATTGCAGGTTGAATGCCAAGCATGAGAAATTCGTATCTTAAGTGAAGGCGAAACTCTAAATGATCTTCTCCAGGACCATAGTTCATAATGGCATTTATAAAAGACATAAT
The DNA here is from genome assembly GCF_000671375.1 of Centruroides sculpturatus. NCBI lineage: Eukaryota > Metazoa > Arthropoda > Arachnida > Scorpiones > Buthidae > Centruroides > Centruroides sculpturatus. The sequence continues at coordinate 112,982 of NW_019384348.1, forward strand.
TGCAGTTTTTAAATTTACTTCATCTTGATAGATGCCTGTACTCCTATCTAAATCATTAACAATAGTCTAGAAAAATAATATACCAGACTTAAGCAAAATATTAATAATTTCCTACAGTTCAATATAAATTAAAACCATACCTGAAATCGCGTGCGTTCAAAAGCAAATTTCTGAAAATGTAACATTGCTTCTAATACTTTCCGATGGCCTCCAGGAACTAAACAAACGGCACCTAATATTTCTAAAACAGCTATTTTAGTTTTAATGTTTTCTGAACTCAAACTCTGAGCAATTGTATTAATGGCAGTTGGATGGGCAAGTACGTGAGCTCTTCCATTCTAAAAAACATAAAATGTTAAATATCATATAATTATAACAATATTTAAGCATTTAAACATAATCAAATAAAGGAAAGAATTATTATAAGTAATAAAAAATAATTTATACATACTGAATTATTCATTAATGCTTTTACACAACCAATTAATGATGTATGAATAGGACTTTGAGATGTAGCATAATCCATATTTTCTAAAAAACTGAGTAAACAGGATAGGCCATCTTGTTCTAAAAACCTCATAACAAAACTATAATAATAAAAAAATTATTCAAAATTAGCTTTTAATAAATGAAGCCAAAGCGAAAAACAAATATTAAAAGAGATTGACCTATTAGGTTGTGTTCGAAGTGCAGTTTTTAGATTGTCCAACATTTTTGCCCTTACCATCACTTCTTCTTCCTCTCTTGGGAAGAGGAGCTGCAATATAAACAATAATTTTTTTTTTATTTTGTAAGTTAATAAATGTAATTAATTACACCAGCTGGAGATGATTACTTAAATTATTTTTCTCAGATTAAAGATTTTTGTTAAGGGAAAAAGAAATTAGTTTTTGCCCTTACCATCACTTCTTCTTCCTCTCTTGGGAAGAGGAGCTGCAATATAAACAATAATTTTTTTTTTATTTTTAAAGTTAATAAATGTAATTAATTACAAAAAATATAATCTAATTAATAGTTAAATATTGAAATGTTATCACACATACCATGGACATAGAATTTACCCTTTCGATATAATAATCTGGAAAATGTGCTGTTGATTCCACTTGTTCCTAAATAAAATTTTATGGCATTATAAATATTTAAAAAGTTTCTCCTTGATAATTTTTAATTGTTTAATTTATTACTTTTAAATGAAATTTAGTAATTTTACAATTTTCTACAATCTCAGGTTATCAGAAAGTTATGAAATATATTTTGTAACTTTTTATTATTATATATATNAACAATATAAAAATGGCAGCTTACTTCTTTGTTTTTTTGTTTATTGAAGTATAAAATTTAAACAAAGTAATTTTTTTTTATAAAGACATAATTATTTACTTTTGTGTGAAAAGATTGTTATTTTGAAACATGCAAAAATTGAAATTTCTGTATAACAACAGAAACAAAAAAATTAATAAATAATGAAAAGCAGATTATTATTTTCATTTGTCATTAATTCTTTTCTCTTTTATTACAATAATGATCTCATTGTTAGTGGTTGAAAATTGGAAAAATCCAAGAGTACTCTAAATATGATATAGAAGTTTCCATAATTGGACCACAATGCACTGAAGTGTCTTATTGAGATGATTAGATAGACATCACAAGTATTGATTTATCTAAATCAGAGTTTCCAACCAGATTGCAAATCCTATTACTCAATAATGTTGTAGACTTCCATCATACTGAACAAGAATAACTAACTAGTTTAGTTAAAAAACACTTATTTAGATAACAAAGCTTTGAATAAGAATCAAAATGGACAAATAACTGCAATATATTTATACTGTATGGTAAAACATAAACAGTGTAGTGGATGGAGCTAGATAGGACCAAAGAGCAAGATCCCTAAGGGATCAGAATGGGATTTTCAGCTGAACAAAAGTGAGATACAAGGTCAAGTTGTACAATGCTTGAATGGTGAAGTTGTGTTTTATTAATGTGTCTATGTTATTTTGGAGTCATGTTCTGATTATTTATAAGATTGTACCCAAGAACTAGAAAACTATAAATAGCTTTGAATTTAATTTGTTATTTTTATAAACAATTATTAACTAATAGTTAAATGATTATTAAGAAATTTTGAATTTCTAAAACATTTACTTGTTTCAAATTTTATATTTTTATTCAATTATAAACAGTTCTTACAGACTTTAAATGCAACAATATTGACATAGTAATTATTGCAATTAAAATACAGTATAACAACTTTTTATATAATACTGTATATACAAATTCTTAATACTGATTCTTCTTGTATTATTCAGATCGCTTTTTGTCAATTGACTTATTTCCTATGTTTCATGCTAGAACACTTTTCCTATAGATGGACTTATCAAACTGGATAGCAATAGGACAGAATGGCCTTGAGACATAATTTTCTTTTATGTATTTATTATAATAAGCATTTCGGACCTAACAGGTCCCTCTGCAGTCATGCTACATAATCTCTTTATGGATTTCTAGGTATATGACCATACATTCTTAGTTTTATAAATTTACAGGCTACATCTCACTTACACATCTGCATTTACTTTGCCTTTGGGTGTGTTTCCCTCCGGCTCACAAATATGTGTTAGTTTGATTCTTTTTTCATTCCCTATCTGTTAGGAAACCCTCACAAGATTAATGTATATGTAAGCCTGTATTTTTCTTTATTCATTTATTACTATCTATATTTATAATTTCTAAATGTTCAAATACTTTTTGTTTAAACATATTTTTTTGCATTTTTGAACTTTTGTAGTTTCTTTTATTTCACATCTATTTTCGTTAGTGTTTAGCAATTGCAGATTTATTGTCATTATTTTTTATTGCTCGGATGTGCTCCCCAAATCTTGTTTGGTGTTCCATCTTGGTTTCCCCTATATAAATGTGGTGTGATGTGAGATGCAAATAGAGTTACAAAATACAACTATATATAAGAAATATCTTTATTTTGCATGAATTCATACAGGTTTTTCTCTGTCTGAATTCATGCAAAATTTTCTGTCCCATTCTCTTGTCCCAGTACAAAAGTATAATACAAGCCATACTACAATTTTTATCAGGTTGTTATCAGTTCTATTTTCACGACACAATCAATTCCCATCTTCAATAATTTTGCAATACATATATTATAACTATAATTACAACTAACTACGGCTAATTACAACTAAGTGAGGGAGAATTTAAGAATCAGAAACCAATGATAGAATAGAGGGCAGAGGAAACTGGGTACCCAAGTACTGTTGATAATCTTGGGGTGGTGGATTTCCAGAACGCTTGTTCTTTTGGAGTTGTTTGATAGTTCTTATTCCTTCTCAGTTCACTTCGATGGAAATCTTGGAGCTCAATAATTTTTCTCAATTGAATTTTTCTTGATTCTTTCATCTGACTTCTCTATGCACTGCCGAAATGCACTAGAGCAGTGGTTCTCAAAGTAGGTTCCGCGGAACCCTTGGGTTCCATGAAGCAAGGTCAGGGGTTCCGTGAAGCTACATTGAAAAGCAACATTTAATCGTAACATAAGAAATTGGTACATATCATATCTTATAACATCAATGAATTCCCACTGACAGCAAGTGTTGCCAGACTAGATTATTCAGAGTTGGCAACATTGGTGATGGCTGGCTTTATCGGTTAGTTACACACGTGCAGTAAGGTTGTGCTGCTCTACTGTTACCGTAAGCATTTCTTCTACTCAAATTATTTTTACTATTTTTAATGCCCTACAATGGATCAGTGGTTAAAAAGGATTAGTAAAGCAACAACATCCAAAGAAGATACAGAAAAAGATGAACTTGCAAAGGAACAATCTGCAACTAGTTCAAAAAACATGGAATATGTTCCCTCTTGTTCTGAACGGCAGCCAGGCAAAAAGAAACGCAAGTATGATCCTCAGTATTTGTCATATGGCTTTACTAGTACTGGTGATGAAGAAGCCCCAGACGCCATTTGTATACTTTGTCACACAAGATTAGCTAACAGTTCGTTGGCACCAGCAAAGTTGCAAAGACACATGGAGACCAGGCATAGTGTCTATAAAAATAAGGATAAATCTTTTTTTGAAAGGAAACTTGAAAGTTTCAATAAAACTACAAATTTCATGGTGAAGAAATGCAGAACAGACAATGAAAATGCAACTGAAGCATCATATAAAGCATCTTACCATATTTCTCTTCATGGCGAAGCACACACTATCGGTGAATCATTGATAAAACCTATATTGAAAGATATAGTTTCATGTGTATTTGATGAAAAGTCTGCTCAAAAGGTTGAATCTATATCTCTATCTAATGATACAGTGTCGAGGCGTATTGCTGATATTTCTGATGACATTGAAACCGAACTTATTTCACGACTGCATGCATGTGATGCTTACGCGTTGCAAATGGATGAGTCTACAGATGTGGCTGGACTGGCAATTCTACTTGTGTTTGTTAGATATGACTTCAATAAAAGAATTGAGGACAATTTTCTTTTCTGTAAAAGTTTAGAGCTTCATACCACAGGAAAAGATATATTTGATTGTGTTGATAATTATATAACAAATCATGGTATTGGTTGGGATAAATGCATTTCAGTGTGCACTGATGGAGCGAAGGCTATGATGGGAAAATTATCTGGTGCTGTAACTAGAATAAAAAATGCTGCAAAAAACTGCAGCAGTAATCACTGCATTCTTCACAGATACGCATTAGTGACAAAAAGAATTTCTGCTTCATTAAAGGTAGTTTTGGACGAAGCCGTACAAATTATCAATTTTATTAAGACTCGGCCATTACAATCAAGAGTATTTAAAGCTTTATGTGAAGATATGGGTAGCCATCAAACGACTCTTCTTTTACATACAGAAGTAAGATGGCTTTCAAGAGGAAATGTGCTGGTGAGAATGGTTGAATTGATAAAAGAATTGCAGTTTTACTTTCTTGAACATAAATTTAATTTGTCTGACAGATTAAAAAATAATGTATGGCGAGCAAAACTTACATATTTAGCAGATGTTTTTTCAAAGTTGAATGAAACATGCCTATCTCTACAAAGAAAGGAAACAAACATTTTTCGAACTCAAGATAATATGATATCTTTATCTCGTAAATTACAGTACTGGATTTCAGAAGTAGAACATGATAATTTTGACTGTTTTCCACTTCTTACTAAATTTCTACAAGAGTCTGAAATGGAATTGGACACAGAGACACTCGATGAAATTAAAGATCATCTCAACAGCTTATCCTCATCTCTTACCGAGTATTTTCCTAACTTGGAGTACAAAGAATATTATTGGGTACAAAATCCATTCACAGTAACAAAAAAACCAACAGGATTTCTGTCAGTGGATTATGAGAAATTAATAGAAATTACATCCGATACTCAGTTAAAGGCTAAATTTGAAGAAGTGCCGTTAGATGTATTCTGGGGGAATCTACTTGAAGAATATCCTGAAATATCCAAACAGGCCATAAAAATACTTTTGCCTTTTACGACGACATATTGGTGTGAATCAGGATTTTCAAGATATGCTAGCACGAAAACTAAGTATCGAAGCAGACTGGATGCCGCCCCAGATATGAGAATCCAGTTATCAAGCATAAAACCAAATTTCCAGAGGATACTTACGTTAAAAAAACAGATGCATTCATCTCACTAAAATTTAATATTCCAATTTATGGTGTGATTCAAATAAAATATTTCTTTTATTATAATAAGTATTAATTTAAATAAGGGTTCCATTATATTACAAATAATGTAAAAGGGTTCCATTGCAAAAAAAGTTTGAGAACCACTGCACTAGAGAATCCACTCCTTCTGTCCTATCTCGTCGGAGTCCCAGCCAAGAATGACCGTTGATTATACACATCACCCTCAGGGCCACATTCCTCTCTTTTGTTCCAAGGGATTAGTCACCACCACCCAAGAAGAAAGGGTTGAGAAGGAAATTTCTAGAAGGGAGAAACAATAGACAAAGGAAAAAAAGGAAACTATATAGAAATTAAAATAAAATTTATCGCTACTTTGGAAGAAAACTCAACCAGCACAACTCAAAATTACTAGTTTTGAGAAAATCCCATGCAAAGATTTAACCAAAGTTTAACTGAATATCACTTATCTCCCACATAACTGCTCTCTAGTGGCCGAATATGCAGGTTACTTTTGTGACATTCTTCCACATAAAAATTTACTACATTTTCGTTTTGATTATGACATAATCGAAAAATCGCACTTTTTTGAGTTATGCCAGTTTTCTTCCAAAGTAGTGATATATATATATATACTATGGCATACAGCAACAGTGGAAATCAGTGCAATTGCACTCCAGCTTTTGTATAATATTGATTCTGTTCCATATTCCTTTTTAAGGTTCATTTTCTTTATTTTAAATTTTTTTGACTAATTAATTATGCTGTTCTGGTACTAATAGAATACCACTTTTCCTAACATTATTTTTCATTTTTCAAATAAACCAGATACATATATCATTTCAATAAATTTCATATCCTTGGTATTTTCTCCATTCGGTATGGAATTTGGATGTTTTTTTAACCAACTATTAACGATTTTTCTGTTATACTCATTAAGTAAATACAATTTTATGATGTTATTTATTTCATTTTCTTGATCCTTTGGATTGGTTGTTCTTTCTATGATTTTCTTTATAAACATATTGAATGTGTTCTTTTTGACAAGCATTGATATTTTTGATGTATAATGTATTACTTTATTGGCCTTACTGCCTTTTTTTATGCTTTTTAATATAATACTTATATTGCTGTTTTTTTCCCTAGTTATTAGTACATCTAAATACGATAAATTATTATTTTCTTCATTCACTACATAAAATTTTATTTCATTATCTATACCATTTATTATGTTTTTAATTTTATTTATATTTGTATTTTTATTGTTATAAACTATAAAATAATCATCAACATAGCAAAATATCACTTGTATTCCTTTTATTTTAGCTACAATGTCTATTTTGATCATACTTAGTTCAGCCAATCTAGGTCCTGTACATGTACTCAGAGGGATGCTGTCTTTTTGCTTATGCCATTTATTATTGTATTCAAAATTATTATTATCTAAGACTAGAATTATTAATTCATTTAACCGTTCTGGACTTTTAATATTATCTAATGTCTCTTTGGTTTTATTTTTACTGATGGATGGGTACATATTTTTTACGTCTAGTGATGCTAATCTAGTGTTTACATCAATTTTGATTTTCTACAAAATACAATTCTTTATTCTTTTCAGGAACTCATCTGCATTTGGTATGTTATGCTGTGATACCTCAAATTCTTTTAGCTTGTTCTTAATAAACAATTCCAAGTTGTCTAGGGTGTAGTTTTTAATGTCAGTCAGTAGTCTGTAGTTTACTGGATTTTTGTGTTTTTATTCTAATGGAATATTTTGGTGTTCTATTATTTAATTTTAATATAGTTTTTTTGTTTTCGGATATTCTGTTTTTGGCCTTTAGGATTTTAACAACTTTTTTAAGTTTTGAATTATGCCTTGTGTTGGATTTGTTGGCAATTCAAGATAATTGCCTTGATTTATTATTTCATGTAATATTCCATCATAATGTATATACATAATAATGTAGGTGCATATACCTAATATAATATAAAACATAACAAAAATGATGCAAGATTTAACTAAATTTATTTGGAAAGTTGAAAAGAACTTTGAAGAGAGAGTTCAAGAGTGCATATACCTAGAAATCCACAAAGAGATCTATGTATCATGACTGAAAAAGGAGCTGTTATGCCCAAAATGCATATCATAATAAATACATAGAAGAAAATTCTGTCTTGTCATTCTGTCCCAAGGCTGTCCAGTTTGATAAGTCCTTCTATAGGAAAAGTACGCTAGCACGAAACATAGGAAACCGATTCTTCTATTTAAATAGCAAATTTCTTCAATTAGTCAAACTGCAGTTAAGAAAATGTATATATATTTTCTGGACTAAGTATCTTGGTATAAATATATAATCAAAGCCATAATTCAAATTTTGGAAGTCTAGATTGAAAGATTTATGTTTGGATTTGGTTTGGATTTAAACTGAACTCCTGAATGGTGATGTAAACCCAAAAGCATTTTGGGTTTACATCACCATCTTCAGGAGTTCATATAATCACATATATCTTTGGCTGAATTTTATAACTATGCTGCCATAAAATGACTGTTATATACAATGCAAAAATATTACAGATTATTACCCCTTGCAAGTATTTCCTAATATAACCAAATCAGTAAAAAAAAAATCAATAAAAGTAATTAAAGTATGAAAACAATTTTTATTTAATTCAATTACTGAAACATCTATAAAAATCAGTTCTTAGATGTGTTTGTTTTCCATAATTCTATTTTAAAACCTTATCATTGTATTTATTCTATTTAATTACTGCAATAACATAATTTTGTGTAAATATTCACTTAAACTTTGTATGTTTTCTCTTATTACTTTATTCTCTTAAATTATTTTCTTAATGAATTCATTTTCTCTCATATATTTTTAATAAAAATTTTTTCTATTTAATTATTTTAAAATCATTTTCATAAATTTCTTTTTCTATGTAAATATATTAAATGGAATATTTACATATGAGATTAGAATTAAATTATAAAATCAATTAATTAAATGTTAATATCATTTTCTAATATTTTTACTAATACTAGTAATAAAAACATCAGTTTTAGGTATATTATTTTGATTTTACTTATGATATATAGAATTAATTGTCTTGTTTTCTATGAAACAATGTTAGAAAATATAATTTATTTTCAAGAAAAAATAAATTTCTTCTTATTTTAGTTTATTCTCAATGTGCTAGATAACATTGTTTCTTCAAACAAATAAACTTATTTTAGACTTATATTATCAGAATGTACAGTACTACATTTTATAGAATGTACAATCAAGAATGTAACAAGATTTCAATGTATGATGTATGACAAATATTAGTAATGCTTTTACAATTTATTATTATAATTATCTATATAATATCCTCTTTAATATATGTGTGAACCTGCTATAATTTAAGTTATACATTAAATATTTAGATCTATACCAACAAAGAACTTATTGATACATATATCATACAAGAAATTTTTTTTAACTTATACACTTTAATAGAAACATGATTATATGAAAGATTATCAGTCCTGCCTTTTCATCATTACATACAATAGCCTACAATATGAATAATGTAATATATATTTAACAGGAAATAAATATCTAGTATATCAAAAAAAATTAAGGTTAAAACTTTGTAGTGTCAATTACACAACATTAACATTACTACTGAAAAAAGATATACAGAAAAATAATAAAATAGAGGAGTGAAAAAAAATTAATTTTAGAAGAGTTAATAATATATGGCAACATGTTTAATTAAAGATAAAATATTGTTTTTAAATAGATGATATTAAAGATAATTACATTTCCTTATTCAATTGATATTTTAAATCTACAATAAGTTATTTCATTCTAACTTATTATATAAATTATACTTCATTCTAATTTTAAAAATATAATAAATATTGTGGAGAATGTAAACCAAAAAAGAAGAGCTATCATCATTCTATGAAACATTTGAAATTAAATTATTAAATTTAAAGCGTATAATATATTAAGTTTAATAATTAAATTTAAACTTAAAATATTGTTTTAGAACAACTGATAAATAATTAATAATGTTATTGTAAAGTTTTAATTCATAGGTCTATAGTTTGAAAAGAATTTGGCTTGGTATTGTTTAGATAGTACAACTAACAATATACATTCCAAGGATATGAATTATGAGTTCAAGCTCTGCTCCAAATATTCTTTATCAAATGATTCTACATTGTTTACAATATAAAAAATTAAAAGTAAAATAACAATCAATGCAAGGCAGTTAACTAAAATCCTAATTTCTGCCAGATTATTATGTAACTATTATATAACAAGGAGATCCAATTATCCAAGTAGAAATATAATTTATGGAATCAAAAATACAGTAAATTATACTAAATAAAAACATTTAATCTTTTTTAAATTTAATAAAAGAACTCAAAGAAGCTAATCATAATAAAAATTTGTAAATATTTTATATCACTTAATGAAAGCTTACTGTTTTTTTGCTTAAGTATAATTGCCATTTCTTCTCAGATGGAAGATTAAACATTACTTCTCTTTTAGCTGCTGTTAAATCTAGTTCTTCCTGTAAAGAACAAATATACCAACATTGAATTAAAAATAATCATCATTGTTATTATCATTATATTGTATGTAAAATAATTTTAACTTTTTTATTAAAAAATCTTATTAAATATCTTATAAAAAGAGTCCTTACAACTAATTCTGCAAATTTTGCATTTAACTCTTCTTCATCAGGCATGGGTTGAGTCGGAGTAAGAGGATGAGGTTGTAAATTTACAATTCCACCATTTTCTACTACGTGATAGGTAATTTCCGGCGGCTCGTTGCTGCCGAAGCAACCGCACAAACCTTTTCCTCTTCTGTGTGCCGGCATCTTGTTTAGATGATCAGACACGGTCAACACTAAATGCTAGACAAATTAAAATATATTTTAAGTTCGCACGCAATCAATATTTTACAAACTATTAATTTCTTTATCAGAAAAAACCAAAAATTTCTTTTCTTCCCTATCCATTGTTAATAAATATTTTGCTATAAATTATCAGTGATAATTTTTTAGCAAAATATTTAACTTAAATATTTAATTGAAAAACATTAAATAAATAAAATAAAATAAATTTAGACTATTATGTGATAAATCATGTAATAAATTTATCAATAAAATCCAAGAAAAATTCCATATCTAATCTATGAAACAAATTACATATGTAAGTTTATTCATCTTAGCAAGCAATCTTTATTTGAAAAAGCAATAAACTGAGTATTTGTATACATTTTGATACCAGTATCATGTCTAAAATTTTTAATTTTTGGAATATAAATCAATAACTACAACTTTCAGACTTACTTAACTACCATAACAAAAAGTTTCATTTAAAATTGTAAACACTAAAAAATCATCATACATGTGAATTCAGTTTATTAATTATGAATACAGATAGAATACTACAGACAAGCTATGCTAGATATTAATTATTTCAAGGCAATATACACAATTATGCTTATTCTTAAATATAGCTTACATCTTAATAACTCATTGATCTCTCTGTCTTCATATATTAAACAATCTGTCATATTTGAGTAATTAGCATTTTAATATCAGATGAATTTGTCTTCCAAACACTAAGACAGTTAATTTATTCTAGAGAATTAAATTTCATTTATTCTACAATATCAAGTGAAGTATTCTTATCATATTAATATCCATTATGTTTTACACAATTCTATTTTAGCAAAATTACCATAATGTTTCTGTCTATTTTACACTTTCAAAAGTAATCCTAAAAAAGTAATAATTTTTTTAAAATAATAAAAAAAAAGCCTTGAGTTTTATTTTTGCAAATGAGTACAGGTCAGCATTTTTAAACACGTGACTAAATATGTCAATTACACGTGAAATTGACACGTTCATTCACGTTTTTACACATTTGTTGAAGGGTGGAAAGAAAAAAAAAATAATTATTTATGATTTTATTTTAAAATTTTAATAATTATTTTAATTTCTAATGATATTTGTCTGTATTATACAAGGTTGCTAATGAAACTATTTTACTGTTGTAACAAATCTATTGTATAATCAATATTTTACAGGGGAATTATCCAGCATCTTCCCATTTATGTTAACATAATAATATCAGTTTTCGATTTATTGCGAGAAAATAATCTTTATTTTATTATCCATCAATATTCAGAATTTATCTTTTATTCGGCTATAAATTTTATTATTTTATTCATAAATATTTATTTTAACGATTTATCTCAATGATTATATTATCATCAATCAAGTTTTATATATATAACCTATATATAACACTTATAAATTTGCCAAATTTTTATATCTAAATATAGAAATTCTATTCATATTTACCATAATTTATATCGCACTTTGATGTCATATTAGCTTATTCAAAACTTTTCTTGGACAACTTTATCGATTTATCACCTTTTTTTTACAGTTTAAGTTTACGAAGATATAAAAAAAAGGAGAATCCCAAATGATCTCGATACAGTTGTTGGAGATATAAGAGTAATAACATATAAATCGACCATAACGCGACGTGAATCGAAATAAAAGTGATGTTAAAGGATTTCCTAAGGAAGTTGACTCATCTTGGATGATGCTATGCTGTATTTTTGACATGAGATCAGGCAAGAAACTAATGTAAAAAATTTTATTCTGTTCTTTATTATGCTAATAATATGTAGGATTATATCTCATTTTAAAAAAAGAAAATTTAAATTTTATCTTAAAAATAAATTGAAAAAATTGTAGACATAAGTTTCCACTGTCTGTCTGTCTTTCTTTAATCTAGAGAATGGTGTTATATAAATGAAATTCAAGACAAGATATGGAAAAGTTAGATACAGGAGGTACCGCTTAATTGTATACGAACTTCCTATGCAAACTGGAAGCCATGTTATTTCAATTCAAAAATTATGGCACTACTCTATTGTTAAAAGAAAAGTATGATTTACAGGGGCAAGCCACTAATTTGAAGTGAAGAGCGTAGTCTATATTTTAAAAACTTCTCGAAAAATGTAAATAAAAATATAAAAGATAATTTCAAAATAATATAACACCACGAGTAAGTATCGCGTAGCGATGTCGAAAATATTTTGGGCCCCACTAATAACGTGTTCCCGAGGCCCCGCAAAACTTCCAGCCGGCCCTGGTCAAGTCTACAATCAGTTCGTGTTTCCAAGCCTACAATATTCCCCATCAGTGGCCTGAATAATGGCAACTGATGGGGAATATAAAAAGAAAAACGACCGTTGCTTAGAGATTGTTTTGTATGAATTTTTGTTCTCCCATCCCCAAAAAAATTGTTCCGAAAAATGGCCGCTGTTTAGAAATAGCCATTGTTGGAAGGTGGTCGTTATTAGAGGTTCCACGTTATTTAATTTATGTCTCGAGAAACGATCATTTATAGTAATAATATTTGTTTATGATAAATTATGCCGAAAAGCCAATCTTTTTGGCTAAATTGTTGCCATTTTTATTGATTTTGTTAGATATCTCTCGCTTATAATTGATGTGCAATGTCATATCTGGAAAGAAGTAGACATAAATTTAATTAAATAGCATTTGAATATTTTAAATAATATTTAATGGATAGAATAATAAATTTTTATTTGTATTCCTACTCATCTAGTCACTGGTTAAGCATGTAAAGATCTGTTAGAGCGTGAATTTTGCATAAAACATTAATAAAAATACATGCACAGCATATTTTACAATGTGCAATGCATGTAGGAATATTAATTACTATGCAACTTTAAATATCTCTTAGTATTAAAGCAGATGTCTAATTTCATATCCTTATATTAAAAAAAAAAAACATTTTATGTAATATTTTATATTTTATATTAATATAATTAGAATTAACATATTTAGAGATTAATCGTGTTTTATTCAGTTTAATAATAATGATAATAGGAAGAAATACTTATAGCCATCTCATAGATATCCTACTGTTTATATGACTTCAAAATATATGATAATATGTCCTGAGAATTTTTATTTTAATAAAATAAATCTAGGTCCTACATCTTTATGGAATTTACTTACATTCGAGTATAAAAATTCACATTTGAAGGTTATCTCTATGTTAAATTTAGATTTTTCACTTCCTATTCAATTTTTACGAAATTATTTAAACGAATATATTACATTATAACCATATATTTAACGCATATAAATGTAAAAAAAATCAACAAACGGATACGGTAATTATCCACAGAATTGGACTTTTGCTTGCACGAAAATATAGTGACTTAAATACATGTTATGATTGATTAGTGCATGAACTTGTTTAGAATTCCAAGAAACTTTATTGGATTCATTCTGACCATATTAGAAATAAAATAATGCCTTTTTTTTTCAAACTAAAATTGAATTTATTTTTATATTTTGTTCTATTACTATTATCATTTAAAAAAGGGAAACTATTCAGTGTATGATCATAATGATAAATTAGTTCTTACTGATTAAGAGAAAACTTTTAAAATTAAAAATCTACATTACACTTTTTATGTAATTTTAATTTCTATAATTACATCAATATAATTGTAATTTAGTGATTTGAACGTTGAATATTACATATAGACAATAGATTTCATTTAACATTTATTTTAGTTATTTTAAAGTAATCATTTGCATTAGTTTTAGTTCAAATCATACATTAAACTATGAAAAATGGGATTATGCTAATTTATAAAGCCGTTTACATTTTTCTACTACAGCTGTTACTTGATAAACGACATTCTGGCATTATTTTTGCAGTTTTGTAGGATAAATTAATGAAGATATAGATTAAAGTTTTTCATTAGGATTTTTAAATGAGTAAAATCAATGCATCATGATTTTTAAGTAGAATTTCTTGTCATTATGTAGTGAAGATATTTTTGTGTAGAGTAGTTTTTATATTTCAATTTATTTAAAAATTGGCTTATGTTAAGAAACCATCTTCGAATCTGAAGGATTATATAGAAATTTTAATGGAATTTATAGAAAATATTAAACGGGGAGATCGAGGGGTGCTTATGTTGATTGTTTGGTACCAAAACAATCAGTTTTGTTAATTTAAAATGGAAATAAATATAATAACACATATCGCATGACTTTAATGACAAAGTATTCTTATATAAACAGAAATAGCAGAAAAATTTAAACTGATATCTCTCGGAAACACGTGTCGAAAAGTGTGAAGCACAGACTAAAGATAATTGCATACGAATTCAAAATAACTGTAATTTCAATCATTTCTAGTAAAAATAAGAAATGTATTCTATTCCTCTTTTGGAATTACACAGAGTATAAATTATACTTTAATTTATATAATTTATAAATTAACTTATAAATTCAAAATGATCCATTTTCTTTACTCCATTCAACGATTTTAAAAAGTTAATGAAAAAGAATGGTGTAAAAAGTTAAGTAACTAAGAATTTTAAGGTAATTGAGAAATATTCTCCGAAATACGACAAAGCCAAGTGACTTGGTACCAACGAATTTGCCTTGTGCAGCATCTAGTTTCAAAATTCTGGTATTAAACATTACTCAAAACGTCTGGGTGGACGAGGTGATTAAGGCGTCAGTCTACTTTTCTGGGGATCCGGGCAATTCCCATGGAATTTTTCACGGGTTGTCTGTCCCGAATATATTTGGCACCTTTCTTACCACCCAACCTTCTCTAATACGGATCTCTCCGAACCCACACTGAGCACGGAAAATGGCCCTCTTCGTACTCCCGGGACGAAAAGAGTTTAAATATATTTAATTTAATCTCGAATTAGTCTATATTTTTGAATTTAAAATATTGAAACAAATTTCCCATCAGCATTTCCAATTTAAAAAAAAAAAAACCATTATACATTTGGCATCGTATTAAATCCACACACATCCAGATATTAATTAGAAAACTTTTACATATTATGAATAACAATTTGCATAATTTTATAAATGTAACCGGCATAAATTTTAATATATTTTTTAATTATTTAAAAAACAAGAATAAAAATAAAATTTTAATGTTGGCTTGTGTTCACATAAATAAATTCCACACGCTCTCATGTAAAAATAATCATTTAACTTTCAACGAAATTCATAATTTTCTTCATTTCACGCTTGCTTTAATTTTACATTTTCCATTTTGTAAAATAAATTTCTTCTTGTATTTGTTCCACGTAAACCATTCACGAGTTTCCTTTATATTTTCAGTTTTCACTTTATCAAAGAAGTTATTAGTTTTTTTCCTGGTTTCTATTTATATTATATTCATTTATTATATCTTTATTCCGTACACGATCTCACCTAACATACCAAACACGTCAAACATCTATAGTAGATAAATATGCCTATATATCACAGACTTATATTAAAATTGACACAACAACGCCCTGAAAGGTTACCATGGTACTGTACTGTACCTCCTTCGAATATATCTCTTCTATAGAATAAGCTTTCGTTGCTTTCAATCTAAACTTTACTTTTATTCCATCAATTTTTATTTTATATTTGATCAATTCTGAATTATTTACAAAACGTACCGATCGATAATTATTTTTAGATAATCATTTTCTCATATTGAATCTTTTTACTTTGAAAAATCGCGTATTAAGTTTAATGAATCTTAATCGCTGATCTGATAAGTTTCAAAAGTAAATTTTTTAAAAATTAGAAATAATCTTAAAAGTTTTGAGTATTCAGAGAGTATTTTACAGAATTTTCTAAAGATTCTGTAATTAATTTTAAAAATATCCGAGATTCCGAGCTTCTGTAAAGAATCAGATCCTTCAGAAAGATTGAGATTCGGATTGCTCTTGAAAAGTTTTCGGAGGATTTATAGATATCTTTTTGCAAAGTTTTTAAGAATCTTTTGAGAAGTTTTCGGAGGATTTGTAGATATCTTTTTGCAGTCTTAAAGAATCCTTTGAGAAGTTTTCGGAGGATTTATAGATATCTTTTTGCAAAGTTTTCAAGAATCCTTTGAGAAGTTTTCGAAGGATTTATAGATATCTTTTTGCAAAGTTTTAAAGAATCCTTTGCGAAGTTTTCGGAGGATTTATAGATATCATTTTGCAAAGTTTTTAATAATCCTTTGAGAAATTTTTCAAAATATCTCTAAAAGTCAAATTTTTTCAAAGGAATTCTGAGAAATCTTAAATTTCAATCTCTCAACTTTATAGCCACGGTAGTGAAGATCTGAAATATTGATAGTCAATGATATTTAATTGTTATTTATTTTCCTATTTCGATTATATATCCATAATTAATCATTACATAGACTTAAACGCGTTATATGGAAGAATCAAATCTTCTATAATTTTTTGTAAAGGAAATTTTAAAAATTTTAATTTGATCTTATTTAGAAAAGTAGCAATATTGATAATAGAAAAAAAATTTTTTTTTGATTTATAGCCTATGTTTTAAAATGATTTATACATTTAAAAATACGTCTATAAATAGCTAAGCTGTAATTATATTTACAGAAATTCAAACGTGAGGAATTTGAAGCGATTATAGGATTGCGTGAAAGGAATATTTATACATTATTTCTTTTAAATAAAAACTATTTGCATATTTTATGTTCGTATTTTTCTATATAAATTAAATCAGTTTTTCGAGATATTTTAAATTTAAACACGATATTATTTGTTATACAAGTAAGATCCAATTCATATTTTATAAAACAATATCGTAAGTTTTCAACAATATTTACTCTATCATTCACTTTCTAACATTATTCAATAGTTTTTAAAGTACTTTTTTGAATTCTCAGAAACGTTTAAACTATGCTACGATTTGATTTAACAGAACCATTTAATTAGGAGTTAAGATTCTTTACTTTTTTCTAATTAAAATTCATAATAAATGTTTAAAGATTTTTTTACGATTCAAATGTCTTATTTCAAGAAATTCTACACTTCTTTAATATTACTTTAAGTATAAAGATATTGGAATTTTGTCTAGAGAATCTGAGCTATAGACTTTCATTAGTGGTTGAGTAAACCCTGTCTAGTTGTTGGTGTGGCTAGAGACTCGAAGGTACACCATTGCAACCATTAATCTAGGAACTCTGGCATCAAGCAATTTTCCCTGGGTATAGAAAATCCATTAACTTAAAGATATTTTCGACTGTGTTAAATCTATTTTAATTTAATTCACTAAAACTTTTTTCCTCGTGTAAACTGAACCCGAGTTTCTAAATATTCGATTACAGATGAAATTTCCTTCAATCGTTTTTGAATTTAGAAACAAAATATTAACGATTTTTTTAATTATTTAGTTTTGTTTTTAATTATTGCATTTATATAAAGGCGAATATATTCGTGCCTAACTGCGAATTCTTTACACTTAACAAGTGCATTTCGGTACTTTGAACAAAGGTTGAAAGACGATAGTTTAATTTATTGTGTTTATCGAATGTCCTCCTCGAAACGACACTTTGATAAAATCTAAACAAGACCACTAATTAAACTAACTGCATAATTAAATTACCTTGCAGATATCATTCCAATATACAAGTCAATAGATGCTTATCATACGATCGAGATTTATGTTCTTTTTTTTTTTTTTAAATGTAGTACTTGATAATTGAAACATGATAGTAGAGAGATAAATTTAAAGAACCTGAAGGGACGAGTTTGTTTTTAGTTGATTGAAAGTGAACTGTTTACAAATTAGACACTGGGCCTCAAACGTTAGAACAGCATTGATTACTTTCGATTTTTTTTTCGTGATACTTGGCGGTAACTATAGTGATAATCGTGTGACCAAATACATAGAGTGAACTGTTCAATGATAGAAGAATTGGATTATAGATTATATTAACAATATCCTAACAATAAATTGTTTTATTTTGTTCGTTCCTTCTCGCATCTATCATGAAACTTCCATCAAAGTTAACTTTATAGAAAATTGAATTTTTCTATAAAGAAAAGGAAGGAAGAAAATTCATTTTTATGAGTAATAATAGATAATTTCTACGATAATTTTATATCAAATTTCATTTGTATAATCCAAAGTGGCTAATGAAAAATTAATATAAATGTAAGATTATAGTGAGTAAGATATCATTAAATTTAATTATAATTATAATTAATGGCGAATATTTTTCCCTATATATATATTTTACGTAATAATCAACAGATAAAATGTATTTTTATTATTTTTCTTCAATTTATGAAGATGTTTAGTACTGTAATATAGTTAAATTATTAACATTGCTTATATTTCATAGCAAAATAAAAAAAGAGTATAGAAAACATGATTTTTTTTAATGTTTAAGTAGAGAAAATTGCATAAAAAGTTACTTAAAATCGATAAAATATATGACGAAGCTGAGAAAAGGACATCTGTTACTACTACATTATGTTATAAACTGATTGCAATAAGATTGGTTATTAAACTTTTCATTCATATTTTTGCGCTCAAATAAATATATATTCAAGAATTTTAGAGTATTTTTTTTCAATTTTATTCAACAGAAAATCAATTTTTATGTTAAACAACATTAATAAAGTACTAATCTTTAATTTAATATAACCAGCTGTTGGCATGAATAACTCAATTGAAAGGCAACATGTGGGTTTAATAAAATGAGATATTTAACTGATTTTTAAAATTAAATTTCGATTATATTATAGAATAATTTCTGAATATATTTAATATAATAAAGTATAGAATAAAAAATACCAGAATAACAGACTAAATAGGATTAAATAGATCTTTAACCTTTGAACTTTACTATGACTTACAGATTTTATATTTTAGAGAAAAAGTTTTATATTTTTAGGAGAAAATTCCATTTTAAAATTATTTTTATTTTCTTCTATATGATAAAGGTAATTCTAAAAGAAAAAAGAACATGGAAAAACTCTTACAACATAACAAAAAAAATCCTATTAAATTTACAAAAAAAACTCACTAAATCTCTAATTAAATAATAAATAAATAAAAATATAAAATATTAATAAAGTATATTTAAAATATTTTTAATACGGTAAAACCTGTGTAAGATGGAATCGCGTGGTACCGAGTGTTTTTCCGGTTTAGACAGGTTCCGTTTTGGACAGGTTTTACCGTATATACTTAAAATGAATAAAATATAAAGTTATAATAATTTTTTAGGTAAATTCATTAGATCACGTGCTTCTTTTTTGTAGTGATACATTAATAATAAAGTGTTACTTTATAATATGTAATAAATTACAATAATAATACCACTGAACTGTCACTTCTTTTGTTGTGCTTGACAGCATTTATTATATTTAAAAAAAATATATCGAAAAAATAATAACAAGGTAGGAACTAGTCATTTGTACAGTTCATGAAACGTTTTATTTTCTCAGTTGTATTTTTTTAATCGTGATAAAATACACTCTTTCTTTTTATATATATTTCAGTTCATTAATGAGGTTTCTCACGGATTTCTTCTTTTCAAAAATATTATTTAAAGTACAGTATATAAAAATTTCAATATAAAAATATCCTTTATATTCTTTATTCCTAGGTTCTTCAAATGGAAATTATCATCTTCTTATTGGATTAGAGTAATCATGGATATATCGTTATATCAATTAAGAAAAGAGAGCTTTGCTAGACTGTATTAGTAAGATTCTAAAAGAAAATATCTCAGAATAGTTCCGAGATATTAGAGCAGAAAGAATTTCTACAATCCTTGCCCAACAACTCTCGATAAAACTGCTCTTAGTTGAATAAAGAATCATAAATAACGAAAACAGGAGATATAGGAGAACTCCCGGGAGATATGAGAGAAATAGTCATATATATGAATCAGCTGGAACAATAATGAGAAAGACGTGACCGAATTAATAATGTGTGGAAACGTTATAGACCGAAAAATGAACATAAATAATATTTATAGTCGAAGAACATTTAATTAAATAATCGACCATTACTTTGAAATTACTATATTTACCATTACTTTAAATAACTAGATTTTGTTATGGTTTATACAGTGTATTTTTTACAACTTTCCAATGCAATTTTCAAAATACTTTGCAACGTGTTTCATAATAAACGACTGCTTTTACTCTACATTCATAAACAGGAAAACAAGTAAAAGTGAAAATAAATGGAGTTAGTAATTTCTATTTTAGCATACTAAAAGCTAGTAAAATAATAATAATAATAATAATAAAGTGATAAATAATAAAAATCACAAATCGATCTATCACCCAAAAACATTTATATTTCGACATTCTTCAGAAGTATCCTGGGATACCAGATGAGAACACTTATACTGCATCCTTAGTGATTCCATTTAACAATTTAAGCGATCCTCTCTCTATCTAGGGGACGAAACCACTTTCTGGCCAGAAAACCATCCCATGAAACACGGTCTCCATGATATGTTAGAACCAATTCCCAATGTTATACTAACGTGTTCTACGATAATACTGTTGGCACTCATACGATCTCTCTAGAGGTTTCATTTCACCAACTATCTAAGGGGTAAACTCATTTCCTTTTTTTATTTTTTTTTACTAGAACACCTGCCCATCATAGATTCTATTGGGGATATAACAGCTATTTATCATTTTATCCGAAATTCTTCGAGTATCCCACTGAGAACTTCACATTGCCTCCCTAATGGTTTCATTTAACTATTTAATCAATCTTCTATCTAGGAGAGGAAACCATTATCTGGCCGTTATATTGTCGTACGGTTTGTCAGAAAAAGTCACTTTTTTTTTTTTAATTACGGGTATTCTATGATCATGTTTTATGTATTCATACAATCCACCAAGAGTTCCACTTTTCTATATACAGTTATTCGATACCCACTTCATTGTACCAATGGAACCTCTAGTGATATATCTTTACCAATATTATGGATATTATAGTAGAAACTCTATAATGGGATACCTTTAATTGTATCTTATTATAGCTTCTATTATGTTGTATGGTATTAAAATTATTAATGAGATCCTAACGATCATATATGATCTTGAATGATGGGCACGCTCAGTGTTATGTAGCGTGAAAAGTTGTGCTGGGGTGATCCAATTTTATGTTTACTCTTGAATCTGAAATATTATTATTTTTACTTTATATCGTACATTAAACATTTCATTTTAAATTAACTGGTTTCATAAACTAGCTAACAAGTTTTAACAGTACTGTACAATACAATATTTAAATTGTTTCTAAATAAAACAAATTATAGGGTAAATTATAGATTTTTTTCCTATAATTTATAGGAAAAAAATCTATAATTTCTATGTTTTTTTCATACATTTTAAAGTTTCCTATAAATTAATGGATGAAAATCGTTGATAGTTACTGTCATCTAATGATATATACCAGGAGCTAGAAAGAAAGTGTAGATTAAAATATATAATTTGCTGTATTGTATCCTTGAAAAATCAAATGTTTCTTTGGCATTTTTATAGAAAACAAGAAAACATTATCGTTATCTTTCCTGTTCTCCTCAAGATTTAAGTTTCGTATACAAAAACTAATGACGATTTTCCATCCATATTGCTTAATAATAATAGAGAAAACGTTAAGGATGACATCGATCAATGTCAAATTCCTCAGTTCAAAATACATTTAAGAAAAATAGATTTGAATTATTGATAATAATTAGCTTAGAATTTCCTGATATTTTCTTTATAAAAGCGTTAGAAAATATTAAAGACACGACGGAATTTACTAGATTCATATTGGATTTAGTTATTGCGATTTGTAAAGAATAAGTTGACAGGATGATCTTATTTTTCCCCTTCAGGAAAAATAGAATAATGTAAAATTTGGCAAGACAAATATATTTTATTTTAGAAGAGATTAGACAATTTTAAATCCTATATTTTTCAGTTCATAATTCAATATTAATATTCTTGAAAAGAATGGTTTTTAAAAGTTATTTAAAGAGTTAGCCTATATCAATATTAATGAAGAAGGGGAAAAAAAGAATTTAATTCAGTACAAAAATTACAGTTATTAATTTAATTATGTTCAATAAAAATCTACTAAATTATTTTTAATAAAAAAAAATTTTAATTTTAATTCTCAGATAAGAAAAATCAATAAGATCTTGCATTCATGGTTATGTTATTATTAGAGAGCAGATTTAGAAAAGAATTTAAGTTAGAATAATATATGTAATGTGAGTTAATATATGAAGCATATTTCCTTAATAAATATTTATTTGGTTAGTAATTTTTGATATATTTAGAAGAGAAAAATATGAAAAAAAAAATCTACAGAGCAATATGGCGATCGATTGCCTTCTAGCAATGGCAGTTAAGAACATTGATGTAGTAGTTTTGTCTATGCTGCTGGAGCAAAAAAAGTGCCTTTCTACCGATTACTTTTTTTTTTAGATTTTTGAAAGAATTTGGGCTTTTTCCTTGAATATTTTAGCTTTAAAATTTTTTCAACAGAGTTTTTTCCAAAGGCAATTCATATGAATGGATTCATAATTGGTTGAACAAACAGAATTAATTTCTGAAAGAAGGTTTCATAATAAACGACTGCTTTTACTCTACATTCATAAACAGGAAAACAAGTAAAAGTGAAAATAAATGGAGTTAGTAATTTCTATTTTAGCATACTAAAAGCTAGTAAAATAATAATAATAATAATAAAGTGATAAATAATAAAAATCATAAATCGATCTATCACCCAAAAACATTTATATTTCGACATTCTTCAGAAGTATCCTGGGATACCAGATGAGAACACTTATACTGCATCCTTAGTGATTCCATTTAACAATTTAAGCGATCCTCTCTCTATCTAGGGGACGAAACCACTTTCTGGCCAGAAAACCATCCCATGAAACACGGTCTCCATGATATGTTAGAACCAATTCCCAATGTTATACTAACGTGTTCTACGATAATACTGTTGGCACTCATACGATCTCTCTAGAGGTTTCATTTCACCAACTATCTAAGGGGTAAACTCATTTCCTTTTTTTATTTTTTTACTAGAACACCTGCCCATCATAGATTCTATTGGGGATATAACAGCTATTTATCATTTTATCCGAAATTCTTCGAGTATCCCACTGAGAACTTCACATTGCCTCCCTAATGGTTTCATTTAACTATTTAATCAATCTTCTATCTAGGAGAGGAAACCATTATCTGGCCGTTATATTGTCGTACGGTTTGTCAGAAAAAGTCACTTTTTTTTAATTACGGGTATTCTATGATCATGTTTTATGTATTCATACAATCCACCAAGAGTTCCACTTTTCTATATACAGTTATTCGATACCCACTTCATTGTACCAATGGAACCTCTAGTGATATATCTTTACCAATATTATGGATATTATAGTAGAAACTCTATAATGGGATACCTTTAATTGTNTATCTAAATAGTCTAATTTTTTTTATTATTCAGTATTTTAAAGGCTTTATGTTTTCCTTTTTTTTTAAATTATTTTATAACGATTTAATGGATTATTATTAAAGAACATTTTCCAACTGTAAACGTTATCTTAACTCCTATTTTTTTTTTTTTTAAAGATTAAATCTGAATCAAGTAAACATGAAGCAAAACTGTATGGACATAAGATCATTTTTTCGGGGTTGAACATCAATTTTAGATAAGAAAAAGCAGAATTTTTCTTATCTGAACGTTCTTATAGATGGAGAGAGACGTTCAGTCTACTCATTTTTTTATAAATTTATTTCTTTTTTTTATTTTTTTATTTTATGTACCGAAATATTGCAGTACACGGTCCTTTTCTTTCTCTTCTGCTAGCCTCTAAAAACAATTGTTAACAATATGTCATATAATTCTAGTGCTAAATTTATATCGTAACCCTTCATTCTAACAACTTTTTAAAACAATTATCTTGCATAAAATAATATTTTCTTTATTTTAAAGCTGTGGATTATATTTAAAATGATAGACAATGATAATATTCTGGAGAATTATGCGAAAATCAAACTCTGCGTGATGAAAATAGAAAAGGTTAATTTATTAAATTTTAATAGAATTTTTAATATTTTTTATATGTTATATTAAATAAAACGTTACAAAGTTCGTATCTTAGTTATTAGAATCAGAATGGAGGAATGGCCAAGAGGTTAAAGCGTTAGTCTATCGTCCAAAATCGAACCTCGAATATCCCAATAGATAAAACTACTAAACCCCTCTATTTAGTCGCGAGTTCGCACCCCAACTGGCCGAACACGTGAAGTTTTTTTGGGTAATAGAGGCCAACTTATAGAAATCCTATCAAGAGACACCATTCTTTAATAGATGAGGTGCATTGCCTTACCTCTCGTGTCATATCTGGCCCTCTATTGTAAGCCTGTCGAACTTATAATGGGGATAGAAAAAAGCCCTCTTAAAGACGTAAAAAGTCAAAAGTAAGGAACAAACATCTCGTAAGATATTTATTAATCCTTCAAGTTTTTATAACAAGTACTATAACGAGTAGATATGGCTGCACGGCTCATATCTTAAGAAATGTTATCATTTACATTTATCCAACCAAAGAAAAACATGAAAATCAAGATAATAAAAATGTATTTTATATTCTGAATGGATCGTAACTCGTTTCAAATGTTTAAGATTTTTATGAACGTGTGTTCTCTTACGGTTCACATGTAACAGATGAAAATGGATTTTAACCTTTTCTAAGCATTATTTTTTTCCAGTAAATATAAAAATTTCTATAAATTTTACCAAACTACAATAAGAGAAAGAAAAAATAAGGAAAATAAAACAGTAACAGATGCAAAAATATCGAATTTTGTAACTTTAAAATCCATCTGGGAAAACAAGGAAAAGCAGATTTCTTTTTTTCTTCCTTTAGAAATAAAATAATTTACATCGAAATTCTATTATGTTGTAGCGATTCAATAATTCTTTTATTTTTATTTTTCTTTACAAACGATTTTTTATTCTTATTTTTAAGTAATCTTTTCGAAAAAAATAAATAAATAAATTATAAGTTTTGAAGCTGAAGATTAAAATCGGATGCTCTTCAGCTTCCTACCTTAAAAAAAAAAATAAATAATAAAATTTTTATTTTAAAAACATATTTAATTAATGTTTATTTATGAAATGTATTTTTATTATAAAATATTTTTTTAACATTTTATTTACTTTTTATTCATTAAAACCGGAACAATTCTTTAAATTCAAAATAAATCGATTACATTTTAGTTTTTCTCTTGGATTTATATGTATATGTGGATGAAGAATATTAGATTTATAGCAGTCAATAGGAAGCTTTCTTACAAAAATAGAATAAAATAAAAAAAAAAGAGAGAGTGGGAGAGAAAGTGAATTATTTACATTCGCTCTTTAAATGCAATATTGAAGTTAGAAAGATGAAATTTTCGACAAAAGTAGAGAATTAACTGTATAAAGAATTTAATAATTTTTCTGAATACGTTTATTATTTTTTTTATAAAGAAAAAGAAACATTTTCATAATACATAAAATTTCATTCTGTACACTCAGCAATTTGTGTATAAAGGCGAATGAAGCAGCATCTTTTGTGATGCTGAACAATATTCCAGATGTAATATTTCTGTAATAAGTGTTCGCCAGTAGCAAGACCATTAAAAAAATATCAAAAATTATGATCAAAATATTATCAAAGTGAATTAAACTTATATTATATGCTTGTTTCTTTACTATTTTTCTTCTGAAAAGATTAAGAAACGTATCTAATCTTTGGGGAAAAGTGTTCGAGACATTCTTTCCTTCGTCCAAAAGTAAAAAAAAAAAAAAAAAAAAAAAGAAATTCGCTTCGATCCATTAAGAGAAAAGGAAAAGAATGATAAAGATTGCATTTGTTTTTATTTTTTTTTTTTACTAATTTCTTTCTTACTTCGAACCTGGATAAATTTTGTACGATGCGACGAATTAGAAGCGAATTTTTATATATAAATCATAAAAATTAACCAAAAAATTATAAAGATAATTAAGTTATAATTACGCATATCTAATATTTAAAAAATGTCTGTATTGATTTCATTACTTTTCTTTATAAGAATCTGATAATGTTACAATAAACTTCTCTATTTTTTTGTTACAATTCTGGAAAAAGTTTTTGATAAATCGATAAAACAGTAACCGTAGAGAATGACAATGAAGTTATTTTTATCAAAATATCAATTTATCATCAGAGAAAAATACAAAAAAAATGATAAAAATAAAATAATTTCGATTAAGTCACCGCACNTTTTTACCTGACAAACACTAAAAATACATTTTTCTTTACTTTTCTATTTATTCCATAGAACAGAGCTTGATTTATACATAAGCCAAACAATCTAAAGATTATTATGATTCTACAGCTTAGGGCCTCACATTACTACATTATTGGATAGGAGAGAAGGGCCTGTTATATGTTATAGCAGACTCCAACAAGTATGCCATAGAACATTACATATGCATATACAAACTAATCATGAATAATGTGTGATCCTTTTTAATTTATACAATAATTCTACTAATAATAAATTAGAAAACATTGAAATAATTTAATTTTTTCTGTGTTTTTTTTTTTTAAATAAAATATTCTAAAATATAAAATATCAAGTAAATAATGTTGCAAAAATTTTATATCAAATTAAACTTTCAAATGGTTTCACCTGGCCTTTTATATAAAAGGTAAGCTGTTGTACTACAGGCAGGTGGTGAATGTAGAGATAACGAATAAATTGAATCATTAGAACAATGCTTTTTAAGAACTATAAAATTAAACTTAATCATAATTAAATACCCTTTCCAATTTTAAATTCAGAAAAATTGATAATCAACATGCAAATTTAATATATTTTTACATGCCATAAATTTTATAACTATTATTAAATGCTAAAGTAACAACTGTTCTAGGACTTAAAATGCTTTAAGAGTTGAGAATTTTAAAATAATTATAAATAGCAACGGTAAACGACACCAGTTGAGATGTCGATGACCTTCATAAGATTTTAACCTTAAGAGAGATCGGTTTATACTACGTCCCTTTCAACTTAAAAAAAAATTAACTTTTACTTTAAAATAATCACAAAAAAACACTCGAAAGTTATAGATTATTCTTCTTAAAACATATAAAAATATTTTTTACATTCATAAAAGTTAAATATACTTTAACATCCTTCGTAATAATAATAATACTAATAATAAAAGTAATGATAGTGAGTCTGTATATTTTCTTACTAAACTTACGACGAAAGTAGGTGATAAAAGAGGAAAGACTTATCAAAATTCCTGTTTTAAAGTTGTAAGGAAGTGCTACAACAATAATATCCATCAGACAAAAATCTTTTGAACATACTCTGAGTAATCAGAAAGGAAATCTGAGATTACATATAAGACATCTCTTATGTTATCTGATCTCCTTTGTCGCCGCAATAAATTGTAAATATAAAACTGTCTGAGATTAAAACAAACTTTGGATATTGGAAAAATATCATAAAGAAATATATATTGTATTTATATATATATTTTTTAAATATTTTTCTATAATAAAAATAGATATATAAACTATAAAAAGTCTTCTTTAATATAATTCCGTATATAACGCGCACATGTACTAAAAATTAATATAAAAACGTCTTTAATTTATATGCATTATGCTTTAAAAATTTAAACAAATTATTATAATTATAAATTAATTTATTTAAATAAATACATATAATATAAATAATAACTGTTTATAATAGTTTATTTTAATCAATAGAGCTTTAATCTTAATTAGTAAAATTATTCAATTAAACAATGTGAACGTATCTCATTTAACGTTTTAATTAAGCTTAATTCGTGTTAATTAAATAAAATAACGTATTAATTTTTATGTAAGAAAGTAGTTTTATGTTCTATTTTTTTAATATTGATTTTTGTTATTGATCATATAACACTTAGAAGCGTGTTACAGTAGCACATTCGAAACACTTGTCTTTATCTATAGAGTCAAATATGTGCATTTTCAGCAATATTTTTATATATATATCGCTATCAAAAGAAGCAATATCACTCAAGAGTTATGTTCTTATGATAAAATAAGTGTTTCTTCCATCAAACTTAAAAGATACGGCCGAATTTTTAATTGAAATCTGTTGTTATCGGCAATAAATTCTCGTGTAAGTATGGTTTAATGAATTATTATTCCATTTTTAAAAAAAAATTCTACTGATGTAGATAAAATATGGCAATAATTGCCCACCCAAAAAAAATTACACCAGACTAAAGGAGACGATTTGGGAAAGACAATGAAGATTCAAATTTTTGGCACGAGTCCAAAACCCGCCCATTCACGTAAGGTATTGTTGCGTAAAACGAGGTTGAGCGCCCTCGTATGGTTATGAGGTGACTAACCTTTTCAGTTCGACACCGATGAGGTCAAAGGTTCATTTTCGTAAAGGAAAAATATAATTTCTATCGAAAATTACCTGAATAATAATTCTTTTTTTTTTATATATATATATAGAAAAAGTAACCAAAAGAAGAATGAAGAGACAATCTTCTCGCATCCATCTTTGGCCTAATGGGGAGGAACAAAAGCGTGACGGTTCGGTTGTCAACGGGATAGAGTCTGTCAGTGTACAACATCTGGATTATGTTTTGGGGGGGAAGGGACAGCTGACGAAACCGGCCAGATGCGTTCACTTCTTACGTATACATCATTAAATTCAGCTTTGGTTACTCAAAATAAATTGTAACACGTGAATCATCAAACAGAAAAGTGTAAAATAATTATTTCTTTATTAACACTCTTAAAAAAATAGGGAGAAAATTAATTCAGTTAAGGGATTTTTCCTATTTGTTAAAAAAATATATTAAAAGTGAGAGAAACTTTTCACTTTTCTCTTCCCTTTTCAACACGGAAGACAAGCAAACAGCGATAAATCACGTCCGGTTACTTACGTCATTGGACCAAAACTGTTGTGGCACGAACAATAAAAAATAAAAAAAACAATAAAAATATGTGTGCACTCACTTTCACTTGTTCGGGGCAATAAAAGTGAAAGCATTAATTACTTTACTATTTTGCACGCGCCTCGAAAATGGCGTCCATTAATTTACATTAAAAAAAAATGTTCGTTAACAAACAACTTAAGTAGATTTTTATCTTAATTAAAATTATTATAAGGGAGCGATTTATTATCTCACCTTTGACAGCTACAAGTTTTCGATATCTTCAATATGCCACATTAAAATTTAACTTCCGGTCACACTCCACCCATTACTTCCTTTTTTTATAATCCAGGGGGCGTTTTACATCCTCCCGACTTTCATCCGGATGTTTATTATGCGGAATTTAAAGTTATTTTTCCCCAACTTTCGAGTGATTTAATAAAAAAATTTAAAATTCAAAAATGAAACCTAAGAACATAAAAAATATAATAAAAATAAAAGAGAATCGATTAAAATAACAGTTACCGAGATGCAAATGTTATTATTATTTTTTTTTCAAAGTAATGACTGGAAAATATATTCCTTAGTATAAAATGTTTATCACTAGAGAAACATCGAAAGTGATGGAACAACATCTGTACTCGGAAGCTCATAAACTAAACACTAGCGTATCAAATTTTCAAATATATTAAAGGAAATGCATCCATCTGGAATGATTTTTCTAGATACGGACCAACAATTGTAACTTTTCTATCGTAAATAAGCTCACTTTAAACAGAAAAAAGTTATAAAAATACTCTTAAAATCACTGTTTCACGTTGTTTTCTTAGCTGGAGATCCCTTTTTAACTTATAAAAAGATCCTAGTATTACTCGGTATACGGTGTTTCAATCGATAGATCCCGATAGTGTTTCCTTATAAGTGTGTTTTCCATCTGGTATATCCCAACGGTGTTTTCGAAACATTACATCTCCATTGTATTCCCCTACAGATACATCCCGATAATGCTTTACAAGTAATATATTCCAGTAATGTTCCTCAATCAACAAATAGATGCTAGTAATGTTTCCCAGTCGATAGATCCCAATATCAGTTCACAATAGTAATATTCTCAGTCTGATATACCCTAAATATTACTTCCCTATAGTGTTTTCTCAGTCTCGTATATCTCAACCCTATTTTCAAACCAATAAATCTAAATAATGATCCCTCAATTCCAGTAGCTCTTTTCAATCATCGTATCTCAATGATATTGTTTCTCAACTAGTAAACACGAATTATATTTCCCTATAGATCTCAATAGCTATTGGGGAACCGCGATCCATTGGTCGAGGAGGAAAACGTTTAGAAGAATTAATATATTAAAATGAGGAAATACGCCATCACGAAACTAGACTTGAAACACTTGGAGCGGAAACGAAACGTACGCATCTCTTAATATATTTAACCAGCAAAATTTCCACTCTATTGAAATTCTTTCTGCATCGATAATTTAATTTTTGTAAGATGCCAACTTGGTGATAATGAAATTCAAATTGCCAAAAGGTTGGGAATTTTATTTACTCCTTCATATTTAATTAATTAATATATTTTCTTAATATAATTTTGAGTCATGTCGAAGCGAAAGTGATTAAATTTCTTTTTTTTTCTTCTTCTATTTTATTTTTTTTAATTGCGTTTTCGATCGCGAAACAGACAGACAACCAAACACGCCAAATGGCATCGCTTCTATTATTATGCTAATAGAAACAGGACTGACCTAATTTCGGGATGTAAATAAACAAAATTAATAATATCCAGACATCAAGGCAGAATCTAATGATGATTTTAATTAAAGTCGAATATTTGTTTCATCTACAAAAAAAATCAAATTTGGATGCTGCCAAAGAGTAGACACACCCCGTTCTGTTAGAAAGAAGATAGAGGAGTGGCAATTAATAT
Source organism: Centruroides sculpturatus (assembly GCF_000671375.1). NCBI lineage: Eukaryota > Metazoa > Arthropoda > Arachnida > Scorpiones > Buthidae > Centruroides > Centruroides sculpturatus. Next base: position 144,460 of record NW_019384348.1, read on the forward strand.
TAATAATACGAAAGAAACTAAGGTGAAAAGCTATTATACTATATACAGAGGCACATCTATAGGTTATAGATACGTATAATACATATACAAGTCGTAATTGCCGGAATATAATGCGCGCACCCCATTTTCAGACAATATTTTTCGAGAAATAAACTGATTTTTAGATAATTTCAACTTAAAAATACAAGCAGGAAATTGATTTTAAAGGGAAAAAGAATTTAAGAAAATGAAATATTTAAACATTATAAGGATTAAATCATAAATTGAAAGTAGTTCTAAGTACATATAAAAAATTGCAGATTATTTCTTATCAGTTGTAATGTTTGAAAAATAAAATACTTCTTCAAACTTTATGCATTTTTTTTAATTAAATTCGTTATTTTTTCTTTTATAAAAGATTATTTCTTTCTACGAAAACGTATGCCTTACTTTGAGGAACAAGATATGGATTATAAATGGTTTCATTACACAAAGAAGACAAAACATATCTAGAAGATAAGCTCTAGAAAGGAACAATAAAACACGAGTGTAACATATGCATATAATCAAGGATGAAAGGAAAAAAAAAATTACTTATGAAAAGATCCATTCACGTTCAAGGTTACATAAATGATAAAAATTTTAAGATGTATTTTATAAAAAGATATTATGCAACGGTGAAATAAAACAAATCAAAGCTCCCATTTTACACCAGTTTAGTTTTTCTCATCTCCATCACCACGTCTATGTTACCATCTGTTCTCTGATAATTATACGGTGTTTATCCATAGCACGTGCACCATTGCCTTAGGGGTTCGGGGTCCTTTTTAAGGCTCAAGGACGAAATTTGGCTATCACAATGCTTCCATTTGAAAAAAAAAAAAAATGCTATTCATTCTACATTTATATGACTCATAATACACGAAAGTGTGTTTTTATCATCAACTCTTGCACTTAAGTGCGTTAAGTGATTGTCATAAAATGGAAAAAACACAGTGGAAAGTAAAATAATCTATATTTCTAATCTCTCCTCCCAATAAATGTATGAAAAGCGTATTTTATATACACTATAAATGATGTTGCCCTTTTGTGTAGGTGTGTAAAATATGAGTTACTTGATGAAGATTCTTAAATAGCTACAAGGAATAGAGACTTCGTTGTAAAAGGGGGTTTAGTGCTGTGAAAATTGATAAGTCTGGTAGCATTTAAGTAGGAAGAGTAAAGTGAAAAATCGCGCAACTTAATAACGTGTGTCAAAGGTCAGTAAGTCGAGAAGAAAATAATGTAAAACCCGGATCTTGTCCGGTGTGTCAACGTACTGTCCGCTATTTCGTGCATGCGCTCTTCAAGTATATAGAATATCTAACCCACCTTTACGAATACCTGACTTTGTAAATTTGAAAATTTTAATTTAATATCCTAATTAACATTATAAATTCTGTAATGTTTCTAAATTGATTTTTAAAGTTCGATGATGACTATTCTTTGCAGTTAAATATTAAAAATGGGCGAAGTTTGTGATTAAATTTCATATGAAAATTAAATATTTATTATGCTATCGACTGCGATAAAAAAAATTGTTTTAAAATAAACGTAATTAAAATATGAAAAATATTGTTTTAACTTAGGTTATCCTTTCATTGATTTAGAAGAAGTCTCCTTCAAGATATTATCTGACAGTTGCCGAGGTAACCAAATGTTATGGCAATGCGTATCGTTTGCTAAAAAAGCTATCCCTGCTTAACATAATTCTTTTATTTTTTTTAATAAAAGTCCCATAGTTAAATTGGAAAATGAAGCCGGAGATCAACTACGATAAATGTAAGGAACGTGGTGGAAAATCACGTGGTAAGCGTGTAAAAAAATTCCAATCACGAATCACTACTTTTGAAATGCAGACTAAAATATGTCGAGAAAGCAAAAAGAATCGATATTAATCCGGAAATATTTTTGAAAAATCTAATTAAGAGCAAATAAATCGAGTACTCCGTAAGAATTTTCTTGAGAGCAGCATCTCGCCGATACCCGGAGGATGAAGAGGAGTAGCAACATCATCGCTTGTAGCAAAGGAGGAAATTCTATCGAGGAATTTCCGATATTTTTGTTGATTTTGATGTATTACTCTTACAATTGTTTTACTTTCCGAAGTATTACAATCGACCTATCGATCGAAATTTTCTTGGATGACTCACTCTTCACCATGACCTATCTATACACTATCTATACCTATCCAATATGTATCCATAACTATTTTCTCTCGTCTCTAATTTATATAATTATATAAATTATTTCTAAATGATAAAATTTCAATTAAGTAAAACATGTGCGAGATCATTTAAGCATCACTTCGGAACGGTCACGTATCGATGAGGATTGTAAAAAAAAAAAATTCATTTCTATCTTACCTTTGCTTCTACTCTTTCCATTATCTTGTAGCCTTATATAATTTGTAAGAGAGCATATTGCATCCCGAATCGTACGTAGGCCTAAAACGTAAAACCCCTAACCGGACCTTTTGTCTACCTCGCTCACACTAAGCATCATCCAGCTGCTGACGTCATCTGCGGACGTCGGGTCGATTTCTCCACCTCCATTCTGCTTTCCCCTCCCCGTTCTGTGAAGTAGACGTGCACCTTAACAACCGTCGCCGAGGTGATTTTCATTCTATCAAATTGTGACATTTACAGTTTAAACAATTGACGAAAATTAATTTTTTATTTAAGCATTTCTCAATCGTTTTTCGTAGATAATAAAAAATGTTCGCTTCCGTAGAAACTCGACTTTTATCTTTAACCTTTATCAAACGATAAGTAATTTCACGTTTAACTAAAGTTTAGGTCATTTCGAGCATCTTTTTAATTCTTTTCTTTACTGTAAGATGCTCGAATTTAACGTGTTGTGATGGTTTTTTAAATTTCTAACGGGATTGTCTTGCCATAAATTAATCCCTGTTTGAACATCTGCTTTGGATAAATCTGTGAAGAAGGAGCAGAAAGAGGATGGACAAAGAGATGCGTCACCTGTCACGTGACGAAAATCAAAGTGGCGACATCTAATGAGAAATGACACAACTAGAAAAATTCTTATCTTCCTTTAAAATTCCAATATATATAGATATATACATATTAACTATATATATATATTTTTTTTTTTTAAATGGCAAAAAAAAATTATTTATAATTAAGCAAAGTTTTTTTTATCTAAAATAATTCTATTTCTAAATTTATTAAACATAAGTTCTTCATATTATTCAAGTTATTATTTTTCTTATTTAAATATAAATAATGACATTTAATATGTTAAAAAAAAAACAATTTTTCAGCAAGGATGCTTAAAAATTCAATTGTCTCTTCGAAACGTTCGAGGATCTTAAGACGAAATCGTGTTAAGTGGCTCCGCCGGTGGCAGTTTACGGTACTACTTCAACTGCGGTTCACTCTCTGTATTATTTGTAACATCCCGAATTATCGATCGTTTGTTCTCCTCCGCATCTTTGGTTGCTATAGCAACGGTAAACGACACCAGTTGAGATGTCGATGACCTTCATAAGATTTTAACCTTAAGAGAGATCGGTTTATACTATTCGCAATTAAGAATACTTTCTCGCAGTTAATGTTGCATAACAACATTTTATTGCCAAACTTAAGATTTATCAATTTTCCAAATGATGAAACGACATTCTTCACCTTTAAAAATAACGATTACCGAGACTTTAAACCAAAATTTAATCCAAAATATGCTTTATTTTATTAATAAAATGTAATATTTTGATGCCATTATTAGCATTTTATTGATGTGTTTTTTTCCTCTAGGATATGCGTAAATGCATTCACGATATGACTTTTGCATGACGGAAAATGTTATGCGCTTGCAAATCTCGATATATTTTATTAATGATAACAGCATTTACTAAACAAGTAATGCAGAAATTCATTTATTTTCTTACCTGACCTAATGCTTCCGTAGAGAATATGATTCAATGATGAAGTCGCAGTCCAATCGGTACCTGATATTATGATACATCAATCCAATCTCCCTGCTCCTCGGCACAAAAAAACAAAAAAAAAATTATTGATAAATTAAAATCAGAAGTGCATATTTTGTTATTGGCACTCTTCTAGAATCTTTCGATTGATAAAAACTGAAAAATATGATCCAAGGTCACTTAAAAAAATAAAAAAATTGTCTAGAATATCAGCTAAGAAGAGTCACGCCGTGGTCTGCTAGCCCAAATTCTGTGAGGAAAAGGTAGCGATTGTAGCTCCTCTAGTGGATGTCCCTGATGATGAAATGGTTGCTATGGTTACCATTACAATGAAATACACGATGAAAACTGAAAAAATTTATTTAAATTTCATCTTTATATTAATGAAATGATAATCCCGGTAAAGACGGCTTTCCTGTATAACTCGATTGTTATGCAGTGAAAACACCATTTCGGGAGCAAACTCCGGAGACGAAAGATTGATGAAAATAGGGAAGATATTGTTGTTTTCAATTTTAGAATCGATTTAATTATCTGATCTTTATTTAATACACGATTTTTCACTGTTTCTAATAGAGATAAGGTTATTCTAGTAGGAATAAAATGAGGAGGGATAGACGTAAACGAATTACTATTGACAGGATGTGGAGTATTCAACATCCACAAACGTGTCAGATCGACATGGGTGGGTTTGGATCATCGATCGATGTCAGTTCTTCTCTAGGTCATGGTAAAGGACTCAACATGAAAAGGTGAATTGGAAGTTCATCTACTTGTACAATCGAGAAAGAGAAGTTTAGGTGCTGACACATTCAATCTATCAGTTCCCTTCAGAAGATGGGCTATCGATTGGTTATTCTAAGGTCAATGGTCGTTCCGAGGAGCCGGATGCAGTTTTAAGGATGCTACAGCTCAGTAAACTCATATTAAATATGCGTTTATTTTAACAATTGAACAAAATCGAGAGAAGAAAATGCATATAAAACTTTCTTTACATCTGTTTACACAGATTGAAAAGCTTCTCCAATGGTATTTAAAAGCCTTTATTAACTATTCAAAAACGAAAAAATGATGGCAAACGTCCAGATTTTCTCTTAGAAATCTCAACTCTTCCCTTCACTAAGAGAATTGTAACTATTTTTAGAGCAGAGAACATTGTCTAATTCAAAATGACTTTAATTGAAAATTCGCAGATCTTAACATTCAAAAATTCCCAACGGTCACTTAATATTTATCTAATATAAGGGTTATTTATATCCCTCTAATTGGTAAATTTTCCGTAAGATGGCATTAATAAATAGGTGAATATATCATTTTAAGATATACAAGAATAATTATAATAAAATTTTCAACACTTTCCTTTAATAATTTAATTATTATAAATATAAATTTATGTAGCTATATGTAAGCATCTTTGAGACAATTTATATATAAATTTTAAATTATTTATTACTAAAAATTATAAATTAAATATAATCTTTTATATAATNTTTATTAGTTTATTAGTTATTATTTATATTATAATAAATATATATTAACCAGCAATTATTTATCACAATGCAAGGCTGCAATTTTTAATCATATTATTAATGTTATTATTTATATTATAATAAATATATATTTATTAGTTTATTAGTTATTATTTATATTATAATAAATATATATTAACCAGCAATTATTTATCACAATGCAAGGCTGCAATTTTTAATCATATTATTAATGTTATTATTTATATTATAATAAATATATATTTATTAGTTTATTAGTTATTATTTATATTATAATAAATATATATTAACCAGCAATTATTTATCACAATGCAAGGCTGCAATTTTTAATCATATTATTAATGTTATTATTTATATTATAATAAATATATATTTATTAGTTTATTAGTTATTATTTATATTATAATAAATATATATTAACCAGCAATTATTTATCACAATGCAAGGCTGCAATTTTTAATCATATTATTAATGTTATTATTTATATTATAATAAATATATATTTATTAGTTTATTAGTTATTATTTATATTATAATAAATATATATTAACCAGCAATTATTTATCACAATGCAAGGCTGCAATTTTTAATCATATTATTAATGTTATTATTTATATTATAATAAATATATATTTATTAGTTTATTAGTTATTATTTATATTATAATAAATATATATTAACCAGCAATTATTTATCACAATGCAAGGCTGCAATTTTTAATCATATTATTAATGTTATTATTTATATTATAATAAATATATATTTATTAGTTTATTAGTTATTATTTATATTATAATAAATATATATTAACCAGCAATTATTTATCACAATGCAAGGCTGCAATTTTTAATCATATTATTAATGTTATTATTTATATTATAATAAATATATATTTATTAGTTTATTAGTTATTATTTATATTATAATAAATATATATTAACCAGCAATTATTTATCACAATGCAAGGCTGCAATTTTTAATCATATTATTAATGTTATTATTTATATTATAATAAATATATATTTATTAGTTTATTAGTTATTATTTATATTATAATAAATATATATTAACCAGCAATTATTTATCACAATGCAAGGCTGCAATTTTTAATCATATTATTAATGTTATTATTTATATTATAATAAATATATATTTATTAGTTTATTAGTTATTATTTATATTATAATAAATATATATTAACCAGCAATTATTTATCACAATGCAAGGCTGCAATTTTTAATCATATTATTAATGTTATTATTTATATTATAATAAATATATATTTATTAGTTTATTAGTTATTATTTATATTATAATAAATATATATTAACCAGCAATTATTTATCACAATGCAAGGCTGCAATTTTTAATCATATTATTAATGTTATTATTTATATTATAATAAATATATATTTATTAGTTTATTAGTTATTATTTATATTATAATAAATATATATTAACCAGCAATTATTTATCACAATGCAAGGCTGCAATTTTTAATCATATTATTAATGTTATTATTTATATTATAATAAATATATATTTATTAGTTTATTAGTTATTATTTATATTATAATAAATATATATTAACCAGCAATTATTTATCACAATGCAAGGCTGCAATTTTTAATCATATTATTAATGTTATTATTTATATTATAATAAATATATATTTATTAGTTTATTAGTTATTATTTATATTATAATAAATATATATTAACCAGCAATTATTTATCACAATGCAAGGCTGCAATTTTTAATCATATTATTAATGTTATTATTTATATTATAATAAATATATATTTATTAGTTTATTAGTTATTATTTATATTATAATAAATATATATTAACCAGCAATTATTTATCACAATGCAAGGCTGCAATTTTTAATCATATTATTAATGTTATTATTTATATTATAATAAATATATATTTATTAGTTTATTAGTTATTATTTATATTATAATAAATATATATTAACCAGCAATTATTTATCACAATGCAAGGCTGCAATTTTTAATCATATTATTAATGTTATTATTTATATTATAATAAATATATATTTATTAGTTTATTAGTTATTATTTATATTATAATAAATATATATTAACCAGCAATTATTTATCACAATGCAAGGCTGCAATTTTTAATCATATTATTAATGTTATTATTTATATTATAATAAATATATATTTATTAGTTTATTAGTTATTATTTATATTATAATAAATATATATTAACCAGCAATTATTTATCACAATGCAAGGCTGCAATTTTTAATCATATTATTAATGTTTTATTTAATTTAAATTAAAAATATACACTCTCCACCTCAAATTAGTAGTGTCTTGCATCTGTACATCATACTTCATCATACATCATCATGTAAAACTATTGATGTATTTTTTTATTTAATTAAAAAGACACTGTCTTCTGCATACAATGGACAAAAATTTCCTACCCCTCTTATTTTCTAAAACATCCTTTAAGTGGAAGGTACAGTAAAATAAATATCAATTAAAAAGTACCATACCTCGCTTATTCATTTCTGTGTCCTTAAACTTGACATTATCACAGTGCCATTTTTAAATAGTATACTGGCATTATTGTCATTTAAACAATGGTAAATTGAGGTGGCATTTCTCCTTTGTATAATGGAAGTAAGCATTAAGTAGGAGGAAAGAATAACAGAAACTAAATGAATTAAATTTTAGTACTGACAAACGTATCAAGATTTTAAACTCATTAATTTAAACTAAATTAGCATAGATTTTTCATATTTCTGACTCTTAAAATGCCATACATCTTTCTATAAATGCAATACTTTTGGAGTATATTTTACTGATAAATATGTTTAATAATATTATAGTTTTTCTTTTTTAATTTTATTTTAACAGCTTATATTTTTCCTTGGAGTTTAATATATGGAATCAAATATTTTACAGATAAAACTTTTTGATAAGAGAAAAAAAAAGTTAGATGAGATAAGTATCAGCAGACACAGCTGATATGAATTATCTTTCGGGACAAATCTTGGGAATTGGAGTTGAAGTAAATGGAAGTGAAGCGAATGACGTGACAAAAATTTTTAAAGCTTATTTTTCTCATAACTTGAGAGAAAGTTTTCAAAATATAAAAGGTCCAAATAAAAACAAAATCTTAAGTTTAAAACTAAAAAGAAAAATAAAGGTTTTTAATTTTTTATATAAGGAGTCGTCCATTAATTAAGTGTACAGTTTTCCAGCCCTCGCTCTGTTGTGTACAATGTTATATACAACGAAGAGAGAGCTCGAAAAGCGTTGTATTTCTTCCATGCCAGGATATCCATCAATTATTGTATAGGTAATTAAGAGGGGGAGTTTTTGGCCAACTTCTCCACGTATACAATAGTTCATGAATTCCTCTAGCATGGAAGAAATGGAAAAAAGTTAGGCTAATATTTTCACGTGACTATTAAAGATGAACAAATTCGTATGCCATTAAAAAATTTCACGTAGACAATGCCTGTACCCCCCACCTATCGTGCACAATGATATACTTTTCTCGATTCTCCTTTACTATACACTTATTTAATGGATGGCCCCTTAATTTAGAATTTTGAAGTAAAATTCGTTATATATTTCTAAAGATAATAAGAATAGAATTTAAATATCAATTTGATATAAAAACTGTGAAAAATGGCCGTAATGTGTCTCCTCCATATTATAAATTTGTATTAACTTCGTAAACGAGAGTAATGTTTCTAGTTTCTTATTTCCAACGTAAATTTGTATAATTTTTCGCTCATTTTGTATAACTTAAACGTGTACAGAACGAATCAAAAAGGAAACATCAAAATCTTGAATTTTGCGAAAAATCCTCCTAAATATACAGTATATAAACATTCGAATTTAATTTTCTATCTTCATTATCTCTCAAGATGTTAAATAAAAATTAATTTTGATATTTTATAATAAATATTTCTCAAAAAATAATATAATTATTTTATTCAAACAACAATAAACTTTCATAAGTTCGGTCCTATGACAATATTTAACCGAGTAAGTGATGCAAACAAGAAAAACAGATAGATAAATATGGATAGCAAAAGAAAATAAAGATAAATTGGCTTCAGGAAGTGTAAAGATTCATTAGGTTTATGTCAAGAGTGTATCGATTTGACGAATATATAGATTTTTATGTGCAGAAATAGTTGTTTCTTGTATTAATAACTTGCAATTTTTCTTTCTACTCAGAAGTGTCTAAGAGATTATCATATAGAAACACCAAATAAATTAATTATATAACTTTACTTTTAACCCATATTTTAATGTTAATCTGTAGATTATAATTATTTTATGAGAATATATATTACATGATTAAAACTAAATAGATCCTTTTGATAACCAAAATATACGATAAAATGTCTATTGTCCCGGTTACAGTGCAGATGAGAGGTATCTCAGGCAATTTTATTGATAGTACAATGCCGAAGAAATTGCTCGGGTATTGTTTATTGTGAAATAATTAATTAACTGATTAAGTAAATTGTTAATTTTTAGTAAAATTAATTAGCTAATTTTAAAAACAATTAAGAAAAAACCTCCATATGAATGCATAGCGATAGTAATTTTTCTGTAATCTGAATATTGTATGACTATTTCTGCAAATTATCGTTAACCTTCTTAGTTACAGATTATAAAATAATGAAAATTCAATAAATCTACACGATTTTAATCAATTTTTATACCAAAACTTCAATTTATTTACGTATTTTTCTCCATTATCTAAATAGAAAATATATTTTACACATATTCCGTCATGCATAAAACAGAAACCAGACATGTAAGCACTTCGTGACACTTTATAGTATCTAAAACTTTGGATAAATTTCGGGATTTTTATCCCCTCCTCGACCAACCGTGCATACAAATTTACATTTAGATACTAATAAATCTATAAATCTGTAATTTGATACTGGTATAGTACGCATGATTGGTCGAAGAGGAGATAAAAATCTTGAAATTCATCCCATGTTATACAGTGAGATCCAATAGAATCACGAAGCGTCTATGTGTCTAATATGTATTTTATACATGACCAGGTATATTTAATACTCCATGTATTAAATTACATACGGTGTTCTTTCTATTTTACAAATAATAATTAAAGAAAACATGTTCTAAATCTTGAATTGAGTTATATAATATTCTGATTATAGTGCAATTTAAATCAATAGAATATAATATTTAATTGGAGATTAATAAGTATATTTAGATCACGTTTCGTTAGTTTATCAGACAATGCTCTTTCATTTTTATCATATATAGAATATCTAATCTTTTCTTTAAAAAAAATAATTAAAAAACACATATTACCTAACCATTAAAATAAATATTTTCTTATATACAGTATATACATTTTAAAATTAATTATAAAGAGATTTTTACGTTTTACAGCAGTATTTTCAGTCGTTATCCCTGGAGAAATTAACGATTAAATTTTCAATAAGCTCCCGTTTTGGCGAATTTATAAGATAAATTAATTGAAATTTCAATAATTAATTTAATCGTGCAAATCATTAAACACGTAGAATAGTATCTAAAGCCTATCAAATTACACAAATCACTACACTTCGGCCATCTTGGATTCGTTGGAAAGTATGAAGATATTTTCACACATTTTCGGATAATATTCTTTAAAATAAAAAAAAAAAATCACTCGTCAGTGATAAATGACACCATTTTGTCACGTTAGATTATGAATTTTATATACGAAATTTAATGAAATTTTTATCTATTCGCGTGACAAAACAGGAAAAAATTGATATTTCTAAGTAGCGTGTACGTGTGTAATTCGCGTGATACACAGTTTATAATCATTGGAATCGTATATACACACACATATATATATATAGGGGAGACCGGGGCAAGATCGGCATGTTAAGCTTTACTTAAATTTTGTGTAATAAATACTGCTGTAAACTGAAAACAAAGCTTTGCATATTGTCTATTGGAATGTTACCTTACTATAGAACTGGTTAAAATCAGTTTGGAAATAAAAATAATTAAAATAATTACAACTTTACAAGAAGA